>NC_141040.1:45162500-45257500 GCF_052040795.2 Danio rerio
ACTGTAATTTGGATTTGATTTATTTTCCCTCTCGGATATCAAATGGAAGAAGGTCACCTGTCAGGGTTATTGATGTGTTTTTGAGCCCATAATTAGTTGTACCGGGGAATTCATGATGGATACAGGAAGACGAAGAATGAATATGAGGAGTATAAAAAAACGTTTACAGCCTGACAATTCCATTGCTGTTTCAGTCTCTGAGTCTGTGGTTCATGGCTTTTGTTGGTCATCTGCATAGTCAGTGAGAAGAAATCGGTTTGGCTGGATAGCATTGTCTTGTTTTCTGTAAGTTACATGATGAAACTTTATTTTGACTGTCCCTAATGTTCTACGATCTACACTGTTAACGATTTTTGTAAAGTACAAAGTATTTAATTGTAATTTAATTTAATTGTAAATCTGCGGAATTCCATGTGGGCCTAGTTATGATATTCATACAATCCTGTAAATACCTATAGAGCAAGATAAATGCTGCTGTATATATTGTAAATACAGTATTTTTGCTGTAATTGATTTACAGTAATCTGATCAAATCAGTAACATGTCTGGCCCTCTTGATCTGCCCAAATATAGCCACATTCTCAAACATTGTGACCTCATTACTTTGCAGCAGAGACTTAAAGGGATAGTACAGTAAATAGGGATAACAATGAAAATTTACTCTCTATTTAGTCACCCCCAGGGGGTCCAAACCTTTGACTTTCTTTCCTCTGTTGAACACAATTATGTATTTTGAAGAAAGCTGAAAACCTCTAACCTCAATAAAAACACATACTATGGAAGTCAATGGTTACAGGTTTCCAGCTTTCAACAAAATAACAACTTATTTTGACCAACACAAGAAAGAAAGTCAAGCAGCTTTAAAACAAGTGAATTGTGAGTAAATAACAAGAGAATTTTCATTCATTGAAAATGTTTGTTCCTTGATTTTCATCTCATTGAAGTCTAGCGAGCAGCCAATCACTGATGACCTTTAACTTCCTTGCCATAGCCTAGCAACTAGTTACAGAACCCTAGCAACAGTCCCATAGACTGTGATTAGCTGTGCTAAATTATACTAGAAACATTTATCTATCTATCTATCTATCTATCTATCTATCTATCTATCTATCTATCTATCTATCTATCTATCTATCTATCTATCTATCTATCTATCTATCTATCTATCTATCTATCATCTGTCCATCCGTCCATCCGTCCGTCTGAATTACAATGAGGAGAACTGACAAATACTGTAGATACTGTATGTTGGCTCTTGAGTCAATTAAAACGGCCACAGAATATTTTATCAAAAAACTCTCATTGTGTCTCACAAGCAATGATGAAAAAGCCATATTTCTAAATAAATTAATTGGTAGGAATGTAAATTGGCATAGGCATTATATACAATCCTAACGATGCTTAAAATTAAGTTTTTCCATTAAACAGGCAAGTTGCATTTTAAAATGAATGCAAATGTAAACCTGATACATTTTATATTTTATAATATCATTTGTATATTTTTCAATCAAATTAAATGCAGTCTTTGTTAGCATAAGACAATTGTTGTTGTTGTTGTTCAACAAAACTGATGAATAAATAAAATGAGATTTAAAAAAATAATAATTATTGACAGGCCAAAAAATAGATCAAATTAAATACATAAAATAAATGGACATAACTAAATAAAATTGATTTATTCATATACTATTATAATGTTATACATTTGTTAAGTGGGAAGTGTAGCTTTATTCAGGGTTTTGTGGACCGTATGATTCAGACAGTTTATAATAAGTCATGTTGTTGCCAATTATTATGAAGAACAGAATCACGGTCAGGCATCTGTATTCAGCGCAGACCGCCGGTGATTCAGCTAACAGAAGGCAGAGGCCTGTTGTCAAACAATCACCGCGAATGATGAAGTGTTCACGCAAAGCTGCTCATCCCTTGTTGGAGCCGTTTGCAAATGAAGAAAATGATGAATTCCATTAGGATTTTTAAATAGCTTTTCAGCGGGCTCAATGTGCGCAAACGTCGATGCACATTCGCAGCTTTTAATTAAAGTCAGTGATTATGTCCCAAAATCAGCCAATACTGAAACATTTAGAAGCCTTTATTGGAAAATCCGAAAGCGTCCTAATGGAAGACCGCTCACAGCAGAGTTTCCTTTTAAATTCGGTCACACTTAAATGGCTCCAGCGTGGAATGTCCTCATAAAAGACGAGCGTGCGATGCAATCCGGCTCATTTCTGGCCGAAGGGAGCCCGAGCAGCCCTTGTATTCCTTAACTGAAATTTCACGGGTTTATTTTGGGTTTGAGTACTGTAGCATTAATTCAGCAGGGGAGAGGTAGCTGAGGGCAACAAAGGCCATCGTATAAAAATAACTGCTAAAATATTGAACTTTAATGCACTATTTATGTATCAAGCAGCTGATATAGGCATAGTTCACCCCCAAAATAATAATTTTAGCCATAGAAATCAATAGCAACAGAAAGACCAAATTGCAATGGGCACCATTAACATACCGGAAGATATTAAAATGTATTTTATTTTGGATATATTTACATTCATCTATATTTTAAAAGGATAACCAAAAGTGGAATTTCCCTCATCATTTACTCACCCTTCATGTGTTCAAAACCTATTTGAGTTTCTTTCTTCTGTTGAACACAAAAGAATATATGTTAAAGAATTATGGTTGCTAGCATTAATTGACTTTCAAAGTATTTTTTTTCCCAAATATGGAAGTCAATAGGTCCCAGCAACCAGCATTATTCAAAATATCTTCTTTTGTAAGGTTGAAAACCACATAAGGTATTTTTCATTTTTGGGTGAAACTATTCCTGCATGCATTTTATTGTGTTAGGCATCTTAGTGTCTCACCTTTGCATTTAGCATTTCTTTATATCTATGATTTTTTTTTTTAACAATACATGAAAATTGGTAATTTTCCACATCATTTTATTTAATTCTATTGAGTTGAAGTTAATTGGAAAAAAAAAATCACAACAAATCTAATATTATGCTGTCATCAATGTTTTGTAAAATAACCCTGATTTTCACAACAAATATAAATATTAGTTCATTATTCTGACCAATTGTCATTATATGAACATAAAAATGCTCTAAATGATCATATTTATATTTATATATTTTATATAAAATGTTTTCAGACCTTAGGAAATAGAAAACATTACATTTATATTTAATGTTAAATAATATCTGTGAAGGCAGATATGATTTGGGAAATCTGTTAGGAAAGCATCCATTGACTTCCATATTTCTTTTTTCTACTATGGAAGTCAATGGGTCCCAGCAACCAGCATTCTTCAAAATGCCTTCTTTTTTAACTTAAAAGATGAAAACCACATAAGGTCATTGTTTTTTTGGGGTGGTGAACTATCATTTAAACATGCATTTTAGTTTGTCAAGCATCTTGTTTCGCTTTTTTCTTATTTTTATATTTGTTATTTGTTTTATAAACAATGTTTACATTTTGGTAGTTTTCCACATTATTGTTCAATTCAGATCTATTGATTATTGTCGATTTAAATCTAATATTATATTGTCATCAATGTTTTTTGAAATAGTCTTGATTTGCACAAGAAATAAAAATATCAGTCCATTATTCTGACTAATTGTCATTATATGAACAAAAAAATGCTCTAAATCATAATATTTATATTTCAAACTTGGAAGAAATGTTCTCAGACCTTAGAAGACATTTAGATTTTTATTATCTTCAATAAAATATATGGTAGTAATTTTTATTATTGTAAGTTTTACTAGAAATCTGTTAGGAAATTGACTTCCATAGTATTTTTTTTAACTATGGAAATCAGTGGGGGGCAGCAACCAACATTCTTCATTATATCTTCTTTTGTAACTTAGAAGGTGAAAACCATATAAGGTAATGTTCGTTTTTGAGGGAACTATCTCTTGCATTTTGGTGTGTTCAGTGTGGTGTCTCCATTCTTCAAAAACTTTTTTTTTTAGCATTTTTTAACTATTTTTTTTAATAGTTTTTTTATATTGGCTATTTTCCACATCATATTATTCAATTAAATTCTGATAAAAATCTGATTTTCACATAAAATCCGATCTTATATTATATTTTTATCAATATTTAGTGAAATAACCCTGATATTCACAACAAATATAAATATTAGTTCATTGTTTTGACCAATTGAATGAAAATAACAATGCTCTAAATGATCATATTTATATTTGAAATTGGTAAGAAATGTTTTTAAACCTTAAAAAAACATTTGGATTTTTATTATCTTCAACTAAAATATATGATTGTTAAATTTACTAGAAATCTGTTAGTAAAAACATTTATTGCACATATATTGCCGTCAAGATTTGGCGAAATAACTCAGATTTTCACAACATTTTTTATATCAGATAATCTGTCTAATTGTCATTTTATGAACATAAAAAAGTCCTACTTGCTAAAATTGATTATTATCGTTTATTTTACATTTTTAGAAAATAGAATAAAATAGAATAGAATAGAACAGAACAGAAGTATAACATAGAAAATAGAAAATGCTATAATAATATTTTAATAATGTTTGATAAAATATGTGATTTTTATTTATGCCATTTTTTGTTTTTGTGAAATTGACAAAAAAAAACAAAAAGATTTGCCCACTGGCACCACTGCACCATTTTATTTATTGTGTACGTTCATATGATGACAACATGAGAGAAATCATGCAAATTTAGTCCCCAACATGTTAACAACTTGACAGACTTTGCCTTCACATAAGGTGACAGCATTTGACTCGACTCCAAACATCTTGCTGGCATCATTCTTTGCTCTCCGATGTTATTAACGGGATTGAAACCCTCTTTCAGGAGCTCTCAGGTGTGGCAATACTTCAGGAAATGATTTTAGATTCACCTTTGACTGTGCTGCCCTAATCTATGTCCTTTATCTGGGAGAGAACTGAAGAGCTTTCCAACACTGTGTCATCACAGCTTTACCATCAGACTCTCATCTCCTCCAGGAATGGCTTACCTCTGACACAAAGCAGCATCAGGCCAGGGCTTGAATGGCTCTTGAGGTGATTGACACTGGAAGAGCGTGCATGATGGAAATGGAATTTCATTTGGGATGATGCACTTTTCATGGTGAGTGCGCCATATTTACACACATCCCCATATACAAGCAGACATGCTGACCATGAGTGACCAATGCATGATCTTTTGTAAGTGTATCTACAGTACAGTACGCTCCATATTCACTCAGTATATTGGTTCATTAGGCTAGTGGGATTTTTAGCTTTTACTGGAGTGGATTCTGGAGTCTGTGCATTTGAATACCAGGGACGTGCAGTCAGGGGAGGCACTGAGCTCTGCCTCACATCAGATTGCGCAATCCCTTGCAAACTGGCTTGAGCTCACTCAGTGTATGCAACCAATGTAATGCTTTATTAAAAAAATTTTATACGTTGTAGACATGTTTATTATATGTCATAACTTTGTCTATCACTTCTGCATCTATCACTAAAGACGTGAGGTGAGGCAGGCAATAGCTCTGCCACACTGAAGAGGGCACGCCTGAGCTTATATTTATTTTTGTTCAGTGGTTGTTCTTCTTCTACGCAGTAAAGTTCAATAGTAGTCTGTTTTTTTTTTTATTTTATTTTGCTCTGACTGGCTGCAAAATTCGCGGATATCAGCTCAAAAATTTCTCAAAATTGGACTTTCAGTCATGTCCAAATGCGTACCTGCCATTTGTATACACTCTCAGAAATAAAGGTACACGTGCTGTCACTGGGGTGGTACAAATTTGTACCTACAAGGTCTATATTAATACCTCAAGGGTACATTTTAGTATTTAGTCTTATAATGCTCCTATATATATGTATATATATATATATATATATATATATATACATATATATATATATATATATATATATATATATATATATATATATATATATATATATATATATATATATATATCAAATGTGTGTGCCTTTTGAAAAGGTACCACTTCAGTGACAGCTTGCGAACCTTCATTTTTGAGAGTGTAGAAATGCTGATATGATATATGAAGCACAATCAGTAGTTGGCAAATATATTGACTGGATATGTTTGTAAATCTGATTTTTGACTTTAAAAGGGTCAGCGCCTCACCAGCCACAAACTTCACTGCACATCACTGTTGAACTTGCCTATGAAAGACTATGTTTAGTATGGGTTTAGTTATCTCTGCGTAACTGAAAAACGCAGAGATTGCAAACTGTCATTGCACTAAAAACCTAACATAATTTATTTTTTTTCTCTTAAAAACAAAAACCACGGGACACGGTCACGGAATCAGGTGATATTTGGCAGCTCCATCAAGAGTTGCATGCAGAATGTGCTGTTATAGCCTGGAAAGCTTCAAGAAAATCACTTTGTTACCTTATCCCTGCTCTCTCCTTATAGACTTAGCATGTAATATGTATGCAGGAATCTTCACAAGTGTGCAATTGTGAAGCTTATATAAAGATGGCAAGGGCTTAATTTGCAAAACTTTTATGCTTCAAAAGTTAGTGTTTTTTTATGGGGAAAATAAACGTAAAAAAAATTTAATATATATATATATATATATAAATGTATGAATCCAGTTGAAAAATGTACGACATGAGGAATGAATGCATGAGCAGTCCTGCTGTCTTGATGTATGCATCAGTTTTAGGACATCCTTTTTAAGTCATGCAAACCTACATGTTGGTGCAAAATCCTTTTGGCAGTTAGTTAGTGGCTGACTATGAATTGCAAGACAGCGCTGCTAAAAATGTCCCTTTTAAGAATAAATGAAAAAAATATATAGCAGCATTTGCATGCGCACTCAGAGGACGGATAATTAAGAATACATTTATTTTTCAGAGAAACTTTCCTCCATTTATTCTCTTTAAACAGCAGATGAAAAATAGGGAGGAGGATTTAATTCGAAGCCTGTGAAATGATGGCGATGACAAAAGAAACAATAGTTTCATTTCTCGCCCAGCACACTGCGCAGTTCCAGCAGGAAATAAACTGCCTTATTATTTGACTCGCACACCTTTTTGTTTTGCACCGATTTGTCCCATTTGCATTTAAATTTGCTGGCTTATATAAATTCTTCCCTGCTGCTTCTAACATATATCATTCTTTTGATTAGATTAAACTGATTATGTTTCTGCAAGAAATAACCTTGCATGCATCTTTGTGCAAAACTATGCAAGTCTGTTTTAGCCAAAGAATGTGAAAAAATAAATAAAAAATAAATAAACAATAGCATCTTTTTATTTGAAAAAAAAAAAACCTTTACCTGAGATATAAACCCAGATTTTATTACGATTTTCCAGATTTTTGACTTAATTTCTCACAATTCTGACTTTATTTATTGAAATTATGTGTTTATATTTTATAGTTCTCATTTTATTACAGTTGTGATAGATAAAAGAATAGGGGATATATATAAACTGCAACTTCATTTCTCCCAATTCTGATTTTATTTATTGCAATTCTGAGTTTTTATTTTATATTACACACTTTTCTTGCCATTCTAAAGGGTTAAAAAATGAGATATAGAATCCGAGTTTTTTTTTCTCCCTGTATTTTGTTACATTGTAATTTATGTCTATAGCAATTATTATTATTATTATTTTACATTTTTCTTTTTTTAATTTATAAAAAAAAATATCCCCTTCCTGTTCCTAATTATTTAAAATAATCAATCCTGATTTTATTTTCTCAGGGTGCTTTCACACCTGTAGATTGTTTTGTTCCGAAACAGGAATTCAAATTGTTACAATGTTGTACTTTGTTCTTGGTGCCGTTTGCATTCACACTGCAAAGTTTTTAAAATAGCTAAAACAAGTCACGTGCGTGTTAACTCTCTAAACACCCAAATCAGAGGTAAGACTTTCACATACATAGCCGTTGGCTAGAATTATACAATATAGGCTTTACATTATAGAAAAAAAACAACCGACAAACCAAGACTGCAGTTTGGTCAATTTTCCCAACTGAAAAACAGCTCTCATTAATAGTTCAGCATGCTTTCACTTTCATATTCATCGTGACACGCACATTTACCGGTAGGAATGACATTCTGCCCTACTCGTATTTCTCTCTTCATATAGCCATTTATGCCTATTACATATCCATAATACACTGTGATATAGCCTGGTTCATTAGTTATTTGGATCGTATTGCTTTCTTAATCCAATCGATCCGCTCTAGAGTTCTCTAGAATCAAGCTGAGACTACCTTATTCAGAGACCCGAGCGCGATTGCTGGTTTCACATATGCCAAAAAAAAAAAAAAAAACATGCTAACTGGGAAAACGCACCAGGTTCCAAAACAAAAGTCTCGGTGTGAAAGCACCCTCAAAGACATTTTTAGCAAAACTGCAACTTAATTTATTCAAATTCTCCTATTTTTTATATCTGACTATTTCATTTATTTTTGTTGCAATTCTGAGAAAAATAGCATTCATGTGAGATACGAATTGATTTTTTTTCTTGTATTTTTATTTTATGCCCCTCAATATAACTCAAAATGTATACTTTTTCTCAAAAAAAGCCATACACCTCAAAATTGAATTGAGATTGCTTTAGAAAAAGATTATTAAGATATTATTAAAAGATTACAATTCTTATATTCTATCATTTATGAGTTTTAAGCATCTAATTGTAAGATAAAAATCGGAATGTTCGATTGCAGGGAAAAGAGCATCCAAAGAAAACAAATATATTGACAATAGCCATGTTTTTTGATCTAAAGATGTGACTTAAATATATGTGCAAAAGTGTAATTTTGCATTAAAGATGTGCGAATAAAGCAGCGTTTCCATCCAGCGAGTCAAAAAATAAATAAATGAATAAATCGGCACTTCCTTATTATCTGGCACCAAATATCAACAGTAAAAACTAAATTTGCTGCGGTTGGAGAAGCTGAGTGAATCTTTTCTTTATTTAATAAATGACTTGCGCCTCAGAAGACAATGCCATTGACTATTCTGGAGGTAATTAATAATATAATCACATTAATACTGAGGCGTTTTAGAATGACCAAAGCAACAATATTTTTACAATGTGCTTAGCCTGCTGGTTTGTCCATTTACACATTTTTATCTTAACAAGATCACATGACTTTTGTAATGCACACACTGGAATTTATTCTGTAAAAGTGTTTTCATCGTAGTTTGTTCACATCTTTTTTATCAAATAAAAAGTTTATCTTATAGTTATATGTAATGTAATATAACATCATACAATATACGCATAATCATATACATTTTCTAAATTGATATGCATTTTGGCATTTCCATCAACTGTTTTTTTATGAGCATATCCAAAATGTGCTTAAAAATAAGTGGATGGAAACATAGCTTTGTTTTAAACATGAGAGTCCTCATTTAGTTGTTGAAATTGCCATAATCACAATGTTTAATATGTTTAATTGTAATTCAATTACTCAAGTTGTTTTGTGATGGCTTGATTGTGTTATGAACATCTAGAGTCACTGTTTTTTTTAACCTTCCTCACTCTCATCTGTATACGAAACTCTCTTTAGAGGCGACTGCGTTAAAGCTAATGGATTTGAATTCCCTGAAATCAAAACTCTGTAAGTCTATTAAGAATGTCTGCAATTTGCCATTATCTGCTGCACCCGACCGGCCGAGCCCGACTCAAATTAAGCAAAAAAACGATTAGGAATGTATCAGTGGCTCATTTGCGAAATCCGGTGTGTCAGCAGCTCTCCCTCGCCAGAGAAATGAAGATAAGATGTGTGCCACTCATTCCTGCCTGTCAGTCATAATCCAGCCAAGAAATTACATTCGCTCTTCAGTCGCACTGTGAATACAGAGCAGAAACAGCAGCTAGTAATACTTGATATTTGTATGAGTGGAAATCAAAACTCAAGTTGAACTCAGTTGAACAGATTTACAGTAGGCTACTATAAATGACACCAAATTAAAATAATAAAAATCCAACAAGCTTTAAGTATTTTTTATCCATTTCAATGGACATCAGGTCCAAATCTTGAAATTTATTTTCAAAATCATAAACATTAAGATAGTAACATTTTACTTTAATTTAGAGTTTTTTGTAGAATAGATTGCACCTTGTTTATAACATTTTTGATAAAAAATTGGGCCTAATCATGCGGTTTCAGGTTCGATCAAAATCGGACATTACCTACCGATCAGGACTCAAATATAAATATATTGTAGTAGCAGTTTTTAATTTTTTAAAAGCCATTTTAAAGACAACAATATTAGCCCCTTTAAGCTATTTTTTTCATTGCTATACAATAATTTGCCTAATTACCCTAGCCTATTTAGTTACCCTAATTAACCTAGTTAAGCCTTTAAATGTCACTTTAAGCTGTAAAGAAGTGTCTTGAAAAATATCTAGTTAAATATTATTTTACTGTCATCATGGCAAAGAAAAAATAAATCGGTTATTAGAAATTAGTTATTAAAACTATTATGTTTAGAAATGTTTCATTAAACAGAAATTGGCAACAAAATAAACAGGGGGGCTAATAATTCAGGAGGGCTAATAATTCTGACTTCAAATGTATTTATACATATTCTGATCATTTTAAACACATCTATAGTAATGCCGTGGCACAGAGTTAGACCTCTGTCTTGACTTCACACAGAAACAGCAATGCATATGGCAGGACATCACTTTGTTGCAGAGACGCTATTGGTTAAATGGCGGCAAAGTATAACAAGGAAGCAGCTTGAAGCGGAAAGCACAAGTATGTCTGCGCATAAATTTGGTGATGACAACATTGCTTCAGCAAACTGTGTGAGATGTACACTCGGGAATGCCTGCCGTGTATGTTAAGTTGAGGTGCTCTTTGTTTTTATATTAGATTTTTTTATATTTGGACTAAAGTACAAAAGTGGAAAATTGATGTTATTCATTACTTGATTGTTCAGGATTCCTTTACACTACCTTACATTTCCTTACAGAAATGCTCTGTTTGTTAACAGAGTAGCTGAATGTTAAAATAAGGTGAATTAAATAAAAATAAGGAACATCCTAAATCTGTTTCTTTGATTTTCTTTATTCTTTTTTTATGTATTATAGAAGTATCGGATCGGGCATCGGTATCGGCAGAGACTCAAAAACCAAATGACTCTGACTCGAGAGCAAAAAAAACTTATTTTTATCTTCATAACTCCACATAATGTTCACATCTGAGATATTTCCATCTGCTATGCTCAAGACATTTAAGATCTGTATATTTTGCATATAAAATTTTTTCAGTAATGAATTAGTACATCAATATAGTTTTTATCTGAAAAAGTTCAATCAGCATTACTGGAGATTTAATTTCAGTAACAGATGAACCCAACCAGTAACAGTGACTCTCACATGGTCGCCCACTGAAACTAAGCAGGGCTGCACCCAGTCAGTACCCGGATAGTAGACCACATGGGAAAGCTAGGTTGCTGCTGGAAGTGGTGTTAGTGAGGCCAGCAGGGGGTGCTCAACCTGCAGGCTGTGTGGGTCCTAACGCCCCAGTATATTGATGGGGACTCTATACTACTCAGTAAGCACCGTCTTTCGGATGAGACGTTAAACCGAGGTCCTGACTCTCTGTGGTCATTAAAAATCCCAGGATGTCCTTCGAAAAAGAGTAGGGGTTTAACCCTGGCATTCTGGCCAAATTTGCCCACTAGCGACTGTCCATCATGGGCTCCTAACCCTCCCCATATCATTACTGGCTTCATCACTCCTCTCCTCTCCACCAATCAGCTGGTGTGTGGTGTGCGGTCTGGTGGAATATGGCTGCTGTCGCGTCATCCAGGTGTATGCTGCACACTGGTAGTGGATGAGGAGACCCCCCATTTTGTAAAGCACTTTGAGTGTCTAGAAAGATAAATGTAAGGAATAAATATTATCATTAGATCTTAAACCCATTGTACAGCCTAATGGACAGACATATTTGAAGAAATTCTGATCTAAAGCTTGCAATGTTAGAAATGTTGCAATCTCTAATTTTTTTACATACAATCTTTGAAATATTGACAAACATATTAATAAATGTGAATAAAAACATTGTAAATGTGGCTCACGTCTGTGTCTGGAGTGATGCCATGCTGCTTTTCAGTGTAGTTGATATTTTTCAAATTACAACATGCCGAGCCTTATCTCCATTTGATTGGATGACAATCGTCCACCCTGCAGGCTTTAAATTAGATGAAATGCTCAGGAACCACAAAAAACATGGGCTGCCATGTGATGTATATTGTAGTAGACACAGGGTCAGAGGAGTTTACTGTAAGTTAGAATTATTCGCCCACCTGTGAATTTTTTGTTTTCATTTTCATTATTTCCCAAATGATGTTTAACAGAGCCAATTTTTTTTTAACAGTATTTCCTAAAATATTTTTCTTCTGAAGAAAGTCTTAAATAAAAGTCTTATTTATTTGCTTATATTAAGCAATTTTTTCAACAATCTTTTAGGACAGGACACTCGCCCTCCCAAGTTTGTCCAATTTGCAGAGCCCTGATGGTGTGGTTGAGTCGAACATGACATAGACACCAATACTCAGGTTTTAGTGCGAATAAGACAATACTGATGATTAAGATTCACCATGTAAACAGTGATTTTTGATTACCTTAATCTAACTAAAGTCATAACAGAAATGGAATTAATATGTGGAGTGTGCTTATATTAGTGGCATTATTAACATACACACCGCAATCGTCATGTAGGACTTTTCACTGCATTTTGCTACAAGATCCACACACACGGCTGTCAGTAAAGGGCTGCAAACACACACATTGTGAAATGCAAAAGTTTTTTTTTTTCCTTCGGCGTGCGGTATGAAATTCCATTAAAACAACACACCTCTACCAGTTCTTACTCTTTACTCGCATATACCCAAATGTGTTACGGGGGCATGAATGAAATACGTCTGAGTGAAAGTGAAACGGCCGAACTCCAGTTAAAGTTGACGAATTAAAGATGAAACACCTCAAATTACATGAAATTCTGGAAAAAAACATGGATAGCCTGGTGACGCAACATTAAAAAAAGCACTTCACGTAAACACCTTAATTATGTTATTACCTTATTCAGATTAAGGCAAATAACTAGATTACTGATGTCCACGTAAACAGTAAGTAGTGTCTTCAAATTAAGTGAAAGATCCAGAAGGGCACTTTTTGTAAGTCGCTCAACGATTTTACTTTCGTTTACCATCATTAATTCTAAAAAGCACCTGGTCTGTTTTATTTGTATATATTTTACTCGAATGCATTAACTCTACAGGTGCCTGATAGTAAGCTGTGGAATTAATGTTAATCAGATTCACTCTAGTGAACGCAAGCCCCAAATTTTCGTGCCCCTTTTAATAGGTGCTGGCGCCCCCTACAGGTCAAAAACCCCTGATCTACAGGACAAATCACCATTATACAATGACTTGCCTAATTACCCTAACTTGCCCAGGTAGCCTAATTAACCTAGTTAAGTCTTTAAATTGCACTAGTATCTTGAAAAACGTCTAGTAAAATATTATGCACTGTCATCATGGCAAAGAAAAAGGAAGTCGGTTATTAAAGATGAGTCATTAAAACTATTATGTTTAGAAATGGGTTAAAAAAAATCTTCTTTCCGTCAAACAAACATTGGGGAATAAAAGATACAGGGGGCTAATAATTCAGGAGGGCTAATAAACAAATGGCCGTCTTAAAATATTTATTCTACAGTATGTTAATCTTTGAAATGTTTTTATTTTATTGGTTACTTGGCAGGATAATGTTCATGCGTCATTACTTATTTGAATTTGTTTTGGCAAATGGAAAGCATATGCCCCAAAAAAAAGTTAACTTGGCATGAACCTGCTTTTAGGCAGATCTAAAGAGGCTTATTTAAAGATCAACATATGAAGCTTGTGTTGATATTTCCTTCATGATTACGCTGTAATACTTTAAAGCAGACACAACCGCAGATGGCGGAGCATGTGTTGGTAGCCACAAAAAACATCTGTGTAATTTTCCTCACAGATTTACGCATGAATTAGAGTGTGTATGACATTCTTTCTAGAAAAGAAGCTGTGGTGAATTTAAATAAGGTCGTAAGGCGCACAAAGACGACAGCAGCCATTTTTAGAACAGGCCCGTCTTTTATTCTAGGCTTATTTTTTTCTCTCTCTCAGGGGTCGTCTGTCTTTGGGATTATTACATTATTGGATTATTTTGTTTAATTTGCACTCTGCATGTCGCTGGAATGTTAATCATAGCTATTCTTAATACTTCTTGCTTAAAATCATCTAAATGTCACATTCCAGTTTAAATCTTTAAGCTTCAGAGCTTAAAATGTCTTACAAGACTTAAAATCCAGAACTATTTAAAGAACATACAACGCACAATGATTGAGTGTATTTTGTAATGCTTTGCTAGCAGTAGCTTACAACTTTAGTAAACAAACTATCTTATTTACCGCTAATAAATTAATCAAACATAAGCAGGACACGTCTCATTTAAATGGTTTGAATTTATTTTGGAAGCCATACACTTCACAATTTACACTCAAAAAAAAAATCTCCTATCATAATCACTGTAGCTAAAACAATGAATATTTTACTTCATATCTGCACATAGTTGTTTATTGCAAGATTTATTACTAGGCATATACTAAAACACGTTCTTGACTGTGACTAATGTAGACACTTCTTCAGAATTAAAGGTATAAAATCTGTCACCGGGATGGTAATGTCACGAGTCTGGTGTGTCTGTGTTGATGTACTGTAGTTGTTGTGCCATGTGATGTCCCATGTGTGTGTTCCATGTAGGGCTGCACAATATATCGTTTCAGCATCGATATCGGAATGTGCACTTCCACAATACTCATATTGCAGTATCTGCAATGTTTAATCGATATTATTATATTGACCAGATTTGGGAAAACACTCATGATTTGTGGAGTTTTCGCAATGTTTAACCATGAAGTTACCAAAAAAAAATTTTGTTAATGTGTGTTTTTATCATTTAATTAAGTTTAAAAGTATCCAGGCAAAAGAAAATAAATTTTAACTTCAAGGACAAGTTATTGCATGTATGTTTATTTACTATATGTTGTTATTTTACATTTGATAATTAAATTTGTGTATCTAAATATTGCTGGACTTCCAGAAAATCATTAAGCACTGTATATTATTTGCTATTTTTTTGTATACAGTGTTGCTGATGTACTATATTCATCAGTGTTTGTGATTTATTATAGTTTATGTACATGCACTCCCTTACAAAATCATCCCACTGTATCAAAAATTATTCTTTTTCAAATATTATTTTTTTCTGGTGATTTTTATACTGTATTCAATATTGCAATATATATCTTTAAAAAATAAAATATCGCAACATCGTTTTTTTTCAATATCGTGCAGACCTAGTTCCATAAGCTTCTGTTTAAGTCATGTGTTTCCTTTGTTCTGTTTTCCCACCGTTTGTTAATGTTTATTAGTTCCACCTGATGTATTCAGCTCAATCATGTCTTGTGTATATATTAGTTCTTTGTTCGGCATTGTAGTGTCACATCTACTTGTCCTGCCTGCATTTTGATGTTCCAGTACCTGTTGTGAGGGTTTTACGTAACTAAATACAAGTTTTGTTTTGTTTTTGATAATTCCTGAGATCTGTGCGTTTGTGAGTGACCCAACAGTGACAGGTACCTTTTCCAAATAATAATACATATTAATACCTAAAAAGTACAAATGTGTACATCATAATACATTAAGGGTACAGAATTGTACTCATGTCCACTTGTAAGGTACAAAAGTGTACACTGTAAAACCCCAAAAGTTAAGGTAACTCAAACCGTTTGAGGTAACCGATTGCAACAAACCATTTAAGTTCAAATCGAATCCTAATGAGTACTGTGAACTTAATCCATTTGAGTAAATGAAGCAATTTCAGCACAGTAAAACGTGATAAATTACTTTAACCAACTGAGTACTGTAAAACCCAATAAGTTAAGGTAACTCAAACTTTTTAAGGGAACCGATTGCTACAAACCATTTGAGTTAAAAAAAAGTTATCTATATGAGCGCTGTGAACTTACTCCATTTAAGCTGAAGTAATGAGGTATTTAATTAACTAATCACCTCAAGTTCAAAACTCTTTTCAAATGAGTATAATTAACTTTTAGTCAATTTTGAGTTATACCTACACTTATTTCATTTGATAAAGTCGACTGTTGGGTTTCACAGTGTACTTTCTTAAAAAGCTACCACCCCAGTGACAGATTTTGTACCTTTATTTCTGAGTGTGTATTTGGCTATTTGAAGTCATACAAACTGAAATATTTGTGTGATTGTTTATTGTTCTCCAAGCTGGAAAAATGTCCTGCTCAAGCTTTGTTTGTGATCGATGGATGTTGATGTTCAACCAGTTCTTAAATTGTTTAAATGCAAACAATCTATACCATCTTCTCTGCTTTTTAGCGTCTGTAAGTGATTAAGGAAGCTAAAAAAAGATGAAATTCAGAAATGGTACTGGCCATTTAGTTTCTAACACATGCTGTAAACAATCATGACCACTGTAAACAGAATGACCATTGTGAGTAGGTTTAGCTTGAGGAAGGGAAGGATTTAGAATCTTTACATGAATCATTTGAAACTTTGAGAAATTAGAACATTTAGAAATATATATTCTTAAAAGGTTAAAAGTATTTATTTTATTTATTTTATTTTTTCATTGAATGCATATAAATCCATTGTTATTTAACTAGTGATGCACCCACAAGAAAAAAATCTGGGCAGAAAAAAAAAAAATTCACTGCACTTAACTGAAAATGCTTTGTGATAATTATTTATTACTTTATTAAATAATGTAATTTTGTAAGACTTTTTAAATGTAACCTAGTAACGCATGATATACTTATGTAAAAAAAAAAAATTAAAATAAAAATAAAAAACAGATTTTATTGACAGAGAATGAGCAGAGAGCCATTGCCATGACAGCACAGAACAATATACATAGAAATGTCTTGTCTGTGCTTTATTTGAGCACTCTTTGATTTTAGAAGCTATGGATTCATAAATGCAATATAAATATCTATAATGTTCTTGCTTCAATTTTTGACATTTACGACCTATAATTATATATAGATTTTTTTTTTTTATATCTGTCGTATATCTATACCTGTCCACCCAATTAGCCTTTGCATGCACACACACACACACACACACACACACACGCACGCACACACACACACACACCTGGCTGTACCTGACTGTATTTTTTTAAATATTTTTTTTTTCTGTTACTGTTCTGTTTTCCATTTGTATGTGGTTCCTTGTTATTTGTGTACCTCTTTGCATATTTAAAAAAAATAATAATTAAATAAAAATTAGAGTAAATGCAATATAAGAGAATATATTGAGCTATTTTAAACCACACACACATATTCCACTGCGTTTACCCTATGGACGACAAAGCAAAAAACTGGTCTTTGCAAATTTCATTAAAATGAATGGGTTGTATAGCACAGTGCTTTCTGTATCATGTGTGAAAGCCCTTCACTCTGTACAGTACAGCTAGAGGCAGGGTGAAATTAGGATGCTGAGCACTGTTCATGTATGTACTAATAAATGTTTAACAAAACACTATAACAAAAGTTTATACCCAACATTTTTGAAAAACAACTGAGCAAAAGGCAGCAATCGTCTCTGTTCTTTCCTACAACGCTGAAAGGAAAGCCAATGGCACAATGTCCTCGTAAAGTGATTTCAGTGCTTGCATCATGTTGGTTGACTCTCCTACTCTTGATGAGGACTGAGATCATTATCTGAAGCAGATTCAGGCCGTTTCAGAGAGTAATGCCCTGCAGCTTTTTTGTGTTACGATCTAAAGAAGCCCACAATTCGAATTGACTTTTGCCAGTGCTGAGAGTTCAGACACGCTCAAAGGCTTTAAAAGCCTCTGCCGTCGACCCCCGCAGGCCCGCCACTGCTCAGTTAGATGTGTAAATGCGTCTCACCTAGAGAACGTGTGTGTGCGGTTTTGTGTTAATGAAGATGGCCTCTCTTCCGCTGGGTGGAGCGTGAATGCTCCACAGCCCGTTCTTGCTGACTGATAATGAAATTGATTGTGACAGCGTTTTGTCTGTCAGGATAATTACAAGGCTCCGTGCACAGCGTTGCTCTGAGATTTGGCCAATCATCACTTGCCAGTGAGCTTTGTGCTTTCAGAATACAGTGACTGTGACAGTATTAAGAAAGTACAAAACCGTTTGATGCAAATCAGGGACTTCTGCCATTATCAAAGACAGAACAAGCAGGAGGAATCCCAAGTTCCTTGTTGCGTACTGCATTTAAATCTTGGTCTGTAACAACTAATATCAATAAGGTCCTATTATGCCCCCTTTTTTACAGGATAAATGAGTGTAGGGGGTACTGTATGTATATGTAAATTTCAACTCAAAATACCCAAGTACAAACAAATAACAAATACAACCTCAACAAAAACAACCTCTCTATAAAAAATCCTGAATGCATGCAGGTAATTTTTGTGCTTTTGGGAATGTATAAAGTAATTATTGTAACAAGCTATGGTTTTTCTTTTGCATTAGCAATTATCTCTGACATACAACTTTGGCAGTAATAATCATTAAAAGTGGAAAAAATAGCACTCTGCATTCTCAGACTGATAGTAAAGACATCAGGTTATTCCTGTTGTGGAAACAGACAGTTATCAATTCTCAGAATAGAGTCTGGAAATGAGAGACCTGTTTTTGGGTTTGTTTGTAGTATCCTCGGTCGCGTTCTCATTCCCTGTGGAGGGTCTGCTTCCCTCAAAGAGCCCATATACTCCTCCCCAGCGTCTAGACTGTCATTATAGTGTTCACCCTGTCAGCGTGTCAGAGGAAATCAGCCACTCGCAGGTATCTCTGACAGACGAAGCTGCTCTGGGTGACACAAGCTTCAAGTCAAGTACGAACAAATAACACAGACAGGAAATGACTGGAAAAATGTCCTTATTGATGGATAATATAATTACAACACACCTCTGTTTTTTATGATAAACTTAGAAAAATGTTTTGTTTTTTTTTTTGGATTTAATAAGTTTTTTAAGGTAAGTGTTTGTGTATATGGGCTGAATTTAAACATATTAAACATTAAATTCAGCACATATAAATTGTTTGCAACCACTTAAATTAATTTGGTAAATCCAATGATTAGGCCTGTCACAATAATCAATATCTCGACCTATCATGCAATACTTAAAGATGACAATAATTATTGACGATGCAATGTATATATTTACAAATTCAAAAATAATGTTAAAGCTATCTTACAAAGATGTTTACTTTTTACCTCACTGGTGTCAAAGTTTATCATTGGAAATTTACCTAATAGGACATTTAATGGAATGTATAATAGGAGATTTACCTTTTTAACATCCAATTATAGAATCTAATTAACCTTAAGAGTGCTAGATATTTTAAAGTGTTTATGGATAATTGCATTATTATTCTGTTATACACTTTAAAACCCAAAAAGGTAAGGTAACTCAAACAGTTTGAGGAAACCGAGCAACAAACCGTTTAAATTCAAAGTCAAATCCTAATGAGTACTGTGAACTTAATCTATTTGAGTAAACGAAGCAATTTGAGCACAGTAACACCCAATAAATGAAGAGAACTCAAACCAACTGAGTACTGTAAAACTATACAATAAAAGTTAAGGTAACTCAAGGAAACCGATTGCTACAAACCATTTGAGACTAATCTATATGAGTTGAAGTAATGAGGATATTAAATTAACTCAATACCTTCAACAATGAGTAAAAACTCTTTTTAAATGAGTAATTCACTTTCATTAAATTTTGAGTTAACAACACTCATATCATCTAATTAAGTTGACTGTCGTGTTTTACAGTGTATAGTCATTAAAATCAGTGGCATAAAATGACAATAATATTTATCGCAACAATTTCTGGACTATAGCACAATTGCACAGCAAAAATTGCTTATCAAGACAGGCCTACCAATAAATTTTTTTTTTTGAGTGTTGCAGCATGGCATGTTATCTCCTATCAAGCAAAAATTGTTTATATATATATATATATATATATATATATATATATATATATATATATATATATATATATATATATATATATATATATATATATATATATATGGTGATGTTTGGAAGGCGACATTGAAAAAAAATATTTTTGCTGCTTGCTCAAGCTACTTATTTAAAATGAGCAGGAACAACACAATTCTAGAGCTTTTTTATGACAAAATTATTTTATGTTGAGTCCACTTAGATGGAATTTAAACAATTTGTGTTGGGACAACATGAAAGATTTGTGTCGAACGCTGCATTTTTTTTCAGTGAATGATAGAATTCTTACTAAATAAATCTGCTATAAGCTTGACATGGAGAATTATTGTTAATATATGAGAGATGTCTGATGCCAAATGTAAAGGTTAATGTCAATTTTTATTTGAAACCGTTTTAAAAATAAAAATTTTCTCTCCTCTACAGAGCTAAAAGAAAAAACCTTACAAATCTCTGTCCTCAAAATAAAGAACATTATATTTTACAACAATAACTGTTAATAATATTTTAATAAATAAACAATTTAATTTAATTTTTTTTATCAAAATAAAACACCTGAAATACAAGTTTGGCTGACCAATTTTGCTTAATTTGATAAAACAATGTATATTTTAATGTGAAACAGTATTCACTTTGTAGTGAAAATGCAAAAACTAAGATGCTACATTTTACAGACAGCTTAAATATTGTTTCCATAAATAAAGCTGATGCATTGTTTATGCAAAAATGCTATGATAAATCTAAGATTTTTGTGTTGTTTTTAGTTCAATTATCTAAAAATTCAAAAACCAAAAAGCATTTTCTTCACTATTAAAAAATATTGTTTTGTTTTCAAAATACGTCACATGTAAGCAAGTTTTTTCCTTTAAAAAAAGTTAAATAATCAGCCAAAAGGGGTAAGTAAAATAATCATATTTTTGTCTTTGAAATAAGATTATTTTACTTTCCCTATTGGCAGAAAATGCTCCTTGATTTAAGACTATATATCTATACCTATATAGTGTGTGTGTGTGTGTGTGTGTGTGTGTGTGTGTGTGTGTGTGTGTGTGTGTGTGTGTGTGTGTGTGTGTGTGTGTGTGTGTGTGTGTGTGTGTGTGTGTGTGTGTGTGTGTGTGTGTGTGTGTGTGTGTGTGTGTGTGTGTGTGTGTGTGTGTGTCACACACACTACCTTACAAAAGTCTTGTCGCCTATCCAAGTTTTAGGAACAAGTAATAACTTGACTTCTAGTTGATCATTTGGTATCAGACGTGGTTTATATGACAGGCAAATGCCTCTAGATTATGCTTATTCTACCAAAATAAAATATGAACATGCCTTGATTTTGAATTATTTAATTATGACAGTAAGGTCTGAATTTCTTTAGACAAAGGTCTTTACATACTGAAATAATGTACAGTATAGAATATAAAGTCATGGTGTCTTGGAAAAAGAATTAATATTGTGTATGACTCCCATCAACTTGGACTATTGCATCCATACATCTCTGCAATGACTCAAATAACTTATTAATAAAGTCATCTGGAATGGCAAAGAAAGCGTTCTTGCAGGACTACCAGAGTTCATCAAGATCATTTGGATTCATCTTCAATGCCTCCTCCTTCATCGTACCCCAGACATGCTCAATAATGTTCATGTCTGGTGACTGGGCTGGCCAATCCTGGAGCACCGTAACCTTCTTTGCTTTCAGAAACGTTGATCTGGAGGCTGACGTTAGAGAAGGAGCGCTATCCTGCTGAAGAATCTGCCCTCTCCTGTGGTTTGTAATGTAATGGGCAGCACAAATATCTCGATACATTTTCTTCTTCCGCAGTATTTGTGATGATTGGGATGCAGTTCAACAGATGATTCATCAGAAAAATCTACCTTCTGCCACTTTTCCAAATGATCAACTAGAAGTTAAGTCATTATTTGTTGCTCTTACAACTGTAATCAACGAGAAGACTTTTGTCAGGGAGTGTGTGTGTGTGTGTGTGTGTGTGTGTGTGTGTGTGTGTGTGTGTGTGTGTGTGTGTGTGTGTGTGTGTGTGTGTGTGTGTGTGTGTGTGTGTGTGTGTGTGTGTGTGTGTGTGTGTGTGTGTGTGTGTGTATATATATATACAGTCTATATGTATATAATCTATATGTAGATTATAAAGACTATAATTAAGACAAAAGCTGTAAGCTTTTTGCAGTCTAGCCATTATTGCATTAAATTTTGTTTGTGAAAGATTTTCACTTCAAGGCTTATTAAATTTCAAAATAAAAAGGCCTTAAAACCAACATTTATTTTACTTAGAAAAATTCAGCAAAACTGTTGATCTTACTTTTATAATTTTGTACATAGTTGTTTACTAAATAATCATAAGTCAACGGGTTTACTCTCTTTTTTAAAGTAAAGACAAACTAAACGCTTTTTGCATTGTGGGCTTTATCTCTAATAACATGCCTTAAAAGCTATAATTTACGATTAAATTAGTGTTCAGCAAGGGATTTTTGTGTTTGTGAAATTAAGATTCATTAAAATATTACAAAACATTGTATCATATTAAAAGTGAATGAATTATCATGCATGCTAACTTCTTCCTATTTCTTCTCAACCCCATTTTGAGCTCTTATTTCATAATAAAATATGTGTTTTTATCTTTCCCTCGAGGTTTGTACGTGACCACGCTTGGCAACTCAAAGAAGCACCCGCTCACTTTGAGAGACAGACTTTCTGCACAAGGAATAAAACTGAAGTATGGGACTCCCAGAGCGAGCAGTGGACTTCAGATCGCTAACTTGATGTAAATCTTTTCTGATTACTCCAGGGACAGAGGACTCTCTTCCTCTGCCACTCTCAGTTTTATTCTTAAGAGTAAAGCATCAACTGTTCAATCCTGGAAATATTCATGAATTCAATACTCTTTGGCTCAGCCCCTGTTCAGACTTTAACAAGGGTAGATTTAATTAAAGGACTTTGTTGTGACAGTTTTGACAACATCAGGTTCTCACTCTTACTGTAAGTGAGTTAACAGGGTGTCTGCAGGATCTTAAAAAAAAATTAAACTTACTGAAAGTGTGTCTTTTAGGTCTTAAATAATTTTAAATGGCTCTTAATTTTCCTATGGTAATGTAATATTTTTTATTTATATTTAGCTTATATTTCTTAAATCTTCATTAATTTATTCATTTATTCATTATTTTCATTCGCTTTTCAGGGGCCGAGTCGCGGAGGCAGCAGTCTTAGGAGAGAACCAAGACACTTCCTCCAGCTCCTCCAGGGGGATCACGAAGCGTTCCCAGGCCAGCTAAGAGACCTTACAGCCTGGGTCTTTCCCAAGGCCTCCTACCGGTGGGACATGCCTGGAACATCTTCTTAGGTAGGCGTCCAGGAGCATCCAAAACAGATGCCAGAGCCACCTCAGCTGATTTCTCTCGATGTGGAGGAGCTGCGGCTCTTTTCCGAGCTCCTCCCGAGTAACAGGGCGCAACCCTGCGAAGGAATCTCATTTCGGGCCTTTGTATTCGAGATCTTGTCCTTTTGTTCTTTTCCCTTACGACTATAGGTGAGAGTAGGAACATAAATTGACGGGTAAATCAAGATCTTTGCATTTCAGCTCAGCTCCAGAGTTGGAATTATGTAGCCAGAGGCACATATGGCTGTATTTCGGCTTTAAAATGAATGCTACGGGGCAGTATGACATTGCCAACAGCTTTTGTTTCTTTATATTTATATATATATATATATATATATATATATATATATATATATATATATATATATATATATATATATATATATAAACAACAGTCCACGACTGCTTTTCTTAATCTAGATGGGAAGGGGGTGGGCAGGTCAGTCGGTCAGCTAATCATTCTACAGCAAGCTGACCTACGGTGCATTTCCCAAATATTGACATAACTCACGGCTGAACTATCAATGTTACGATGCATCGTTTAGAAAAAGAATGATGTATTGACGAGTGTTTTTAAAAAAGTGGTTTTGATCGCTTAAAGGGGTGTAAAAAATTTGCTTTCAAAATACTTTGAAAGCAAATTACACCTAAGAGAGATGATTTTCTTTTTTTTTTCTTCTTTTTTAATTATTTTAAGATTAAATGTTGGAAGGTTTGAAAGGAATAGGGCATAGGGAGGATAACTGGGAATAGATCACAACCAGAAATTATGCTTCTAACTATAGCTCGAAAGGTCTAGTTGCAATCGTACAAGTTTGCGATGTAGTTTGTGAATGTTCACTGGAACAATGAATTTAGGAAATGTCAAATCAACATACTATGTTTGTAACGACTCAACTTGCCACCATAGTTGGCTAACGATGGTTTTCGGAAACCTGGTCGGCTGAAGTGTAAATTGCACCCTCTTGTGGATTTATGCAAGGAGAGGATGCGAAATTCATCAAAAAGTGTACACAGCGGCCACTGGTGGATTTACAAAAACAAAAACTGCGAGCAGACATACCTACAGTTACGTATTTTGCTGTCCCCAGAAATGTACACCTGGATACGTATCTCTAATAAGCCAGGGTTGCAACAATGTGTATGAATATAACTAGCATTTGCTTGTTTTGACACGTTATTTAAAAGGTGGCTAAGAAATGCCTTTTTAATTTTTTTATTTGATGGTGCAAGTAAAAGATTTTTCTGCTGTAGAAAAAAAAAGGTCGCATTTCATGTGTTCATTTGTGAAGGTCAAAGGGTGATTCACCTTTTCCATCCTCTTGCTGTCTGGAGAGCACTGACCTTTACCAAGTGCTGCACAATGACTTCATTCTGCCACCAATTAAAGGGTGAGGATCATGAACTACATCTACAATATGACCTTGTCTCAAGATCAGCTGTATTCAGTCTGTCCCCTACTAAAGGTCTCAGCCATTGAACTGGCCAAATTACAAATGATCTTATTTTTTTTCAAACACTTAATGTATATTAATAATAATTTATTGAGGTTTTTAGGGTACAAAATTATATTTTTGCAATAATTATTGCCCATTTATGAACTGCTTAGCATGCACTCTTTGAGCATTATTTCCAATATAAAATATCATACTTGAATTTTTAAGTTTTAATTAGGTGCAAAATGTATCTGCTAAAGTGAAATTAGACAGTATTATATGCATGTTTATATGTGTTTTAATAAAACAAATTTAGATTTATCCATCTCTCAGGTTTTGGAGACGTATGCATCACCATATTTGGCATACACTATATATATATATATATATATATATATATATATATATATATATATATATATATATATATATATATATATATATATATATATATATATATATATATATATATATATATATATATATTAGGGATGTGCGGAGCAGCCGGTATTTGTATTTGTTGAGGGGGGAAAAGTATTTGTATTCGAGTAAAATTCAAAATGGCGCAAAAATATATATATTTTTTCTATTACACTTCTAATTTACATTATAGTGAAAGTATTGTTTAATTATACCCATTATATAAATTATAGACATGCAATATTGGTTGTTGTTTTTGAACATGTGACAAGAAATGTAATTGAAAAGAAAATAACATAGAAGCCATTATCTCATCCATGGTTAAACCAACAACTAATAAAATACCATTGTGAATATTATGAACCCCACCACCACCGCTCTTGTTGAAGGACACTGGATAGACAGAATAAAAACAAATAATACTTCAAAAAACTGTTCTTCTTCTGAAAGAACTTTTTTCCAATGTACAGAATTCCAAAAACTAATATTAACTAAATAAATCTAAATAAAACCCTGCCTGGGAGATCTGGCAGAACAAAAGTATTCTATATAATACTAAAAGATACAGCCCTGCTATTATCATCTGCCTGCCACAAAACAGACACAAAGTTTTTTATTTTTTTATTTTTTTTTTTTTATGTTTGAAACTGACTTGCTGGGGCAGAATTTGGCTGTGTTGATGGTTTGGTGCTTGTGGAAGATTTAGCAGAACATAGGTGTGCTGATTGAGGGGATTGATGCTTGTGGGGGGTTCACAGACAGTATCAGGAGAGGATGCTTTTAGTGCATGTGATAATACATTACATAGAAGGTTGCGCGGTGGCACAGTGAGTAGCACTGTCGCCTGACAGCAAGAAGGTTGCTGGTTCGAGCCCTGACTGGGTTCTCCCCATGTTAACGTGGGTTTCCTCCAGGTGCTCCGGTTTCCCCCACAGTACAAACACATGCAATACAGGTGAATTGGGTAAGCTAAATTGTCCCTATTGTGTGTGTGTGAAAGAGAGTGTATGGATGATTCCCAGTGCTGGGTAGCAGCTGGAAGGGCAGCCACTGCGTAAAACATATGCTGGATAAATTGGTGGTTCATTCCACTGTGGCAAGCCCAGATTGATAAAGGGACTTAGCCGAAAAGAAATGAATGATTATGCATAGAAGATGTTGACAGATGTTTAATATCTCTGCCTCTGCTGATTTCACTTTTGCACACATTATACAGTATCACTTTGTTTTATCTGCAGCACCACTGACTGTAAAATTCTTCCACAAAGAACATGACGTTTTTTTTGTTTTGTTTTTTGACTGGTGGAGGACCAAGAAATGGCTCAGAAGTAGTCTCACTCTTTTTCTATTCGGGTGCCCAAATGTATTTGAGGAGTTTCAAGTTAATAAAAAGTGAGGGGAAGCTATGCTAAGGTTAACTAGCCTATAGCATATATCTTGCTGTCTGCAAAAGACAGTAATTTAGACGTACCATATAACTCCCATAAGTGCATACTATTCGACACAACTGCAAAAGCATTGTTTTAACCTTTATAAACGAACGTTAACGTTACTCTGTCAACAGTCTATTGTCTAAATTACCGCGCTAACAGAGCTAACGTTGCGTAAACAGAGAGTACCCGATTGTAGACGTCAATAATGCAGCGTAATGGAAAATCCCGATCAAACTCCGCTACAAGTTTATAAACTGCATCTGGAACCCAATTAAGGTACAAAAATCTATTTAACAAAAATAGTGATGCAGTGAAGTATTTTTTTCGCTCAGCCGAGCCTTCTCTGTCTGTATCTGTGGAGAAGCTTGTGCCAGACAAATTTTACCTCCGCCCCGCCCTCCGACTACTGACTGAGCGTGTCTCTCTCTCTCTCTCTCTCTCTCTCTCTCTCTCTCTCTCTCTCTCTCTCTCTCTCTCTCTCTCTCACTCACTCACTCACTCACGCGGGCATGCACTGTGGTCTCATGAGGAAACGCTGCTTTTTGATATAATGTTTTTCTTGCTCCCGAATACAAATATTTTTTCAAGTATTTGTTTGAAAAAAGTATTCGTAAAAACACGCTATTCGTGCCTCTCCGAATACCGTATTCGGGTTCGGCTCCACCCTTAATATATATTTGTTTGCTTGTTCAAACTACTTATTTAAAATAAGCTGAATCAACACAATTCTTGAGATTTCATTGGAACAACTTAATTTTTTATGTTCAATCCACTTAAATTTGACTTAATTGATTTGTGTTGAGACAACATGAATGATTTGAGTGGAACCCTGAATTTTTTACAGCTTAAGAATAGGACTTAACCACTCTTTATTATTATTGTTGATTTATGCATTTGCTGAAAATTAAAACTGAAGTTAGAAATAGTTTTGAAACAAATCTTTGTGCTTAGCAAATGAAATTAATTATGTATTCTAATAGATGTCTTTAGTAAAGTGTGAACAACACAGTTTCAGCATCCAAGAAACTAAAGGAGTAAAGTGAAGAGTAACAGTAAAGTAAAGAGAAAGTAAAGAGGCCGAATGGAGGAGGGTTATTCTTTATCCTTGCTGCAGATGGTCTGTTTAACTGTTTTCTCAGTAGTGAAGCTTTTAGTTTTTCCACTTACAAAGTCCACCATGTAAATAGCAGAAGCGACACAACTGACTCCTAAAGGGAATGGAAGATGAGACTCTGATTGGTTTAATGCACATTATGCTCAAAACATACCCAAAACTCATTAAGAGAATAAGCACAACTCTGTTATACCATGCACCCAGGGCACAAACCATATTTTTCTATCCTTAAAATTTTTCTATCCTTAAGAGTGCATTCGGACTCCCCCTTAATGCTTTTACGCCATGCGCTTTAGCCTTGGTGCCTAGATCGTTAAAATGGACCCCTTAATTGCCAACACAAATTAATCGATTTTGTGAAACCCAGCATTTTTTTACAGTGTATACTCCATGAATCTGAAGCATACTCAGAACTTTAAGCCATAAAACTTCATTTCATAGAAAGCCTTGATATTTAAAAGCTTTTCTGTGAAACTCTTGAAATAAAAGTTTGAAAATCATTACATTGATAAAAATCACCCCCTTAGTTCTCCTTATTCATGAAAGCAGTAAATGTGAACAAAAAGCTCTCGGTTCACAGCTATTACGTTTACATCAAAAAAGCACCACTTCAATCTGTTACTCTGAATAGGAATATGTTACAAGGACAGAGAGGAAAAAAGATTCCGCAAATGTCAAAAAAATAAATAATAAAATAGAAAAAACCCACAAAATGACAACAAAACATCTAAAAGGTGTTTTTCTATGAAATCTTCTGTTGTGCGATGAAGTGGCATGCATCATCAAAACAATACTTCATATAGTAGAGCACTATCGGGTACCATATGTTCCCAGTTTCCATTCAATTAGCTGGATGCGCTCGCAAAAAGGTACTTTGTTCTGCACCAATTACGGAGTGACTGCAGGTCTCAGAGCAGTACCTTGTGCAAATCCAGCCGTTGATCACCCATTACCAACTCTGTTCTCCACCGCGTCTGGTTTTATCTTCATTTACCCAGCATCTGTCTAGGCTGCTGATGTGGCTCAAACCACACTAACAACCTGCAAGTGTTGTTCTCCTTGCTGTTTTAAGGCTCAAGTCGCAATTAAATAAACGGCGTCGCAGCTGCTCTGGGAATTATCTCTGACATTTAGCATGGTGGCGGAGAGTTTTAAATGTTGGAGGATTTCTACATTAATACTTGGTGTAACAGCTGTTGGTGGATTTGTTTGAATAATTGAAGACTGAGGCGAAACGTATGACCAGTCACAGGTGAAGTGAGTATCACTGATCATCTCTTAACGAGGCACGTATTTCAATTAATTGATTACGATTATCTCTATATTTTAAACCATAGTTTGTTAAGTTTAAAACCATACTTGTCAACATTGGGATGCCAAAAAAAAGGGATATCGTGTTTAAAAGAAATACCACCAAGATTGACATGTTTAGATATTATTATTATTATTATTATTATTATTATTATTGTTTGTATATGTTTGTTCAAACTAGGTTCAAACTAGCATCCAAAACCCAGAGTGTCCACTTTTGCTCCGCAGAATCTGTTTGAAAAACAGCATCTATTTATAACTATGGAGCACGTTTGACAATCACGCACGTGAGCTGACCATTTTGAGAATTGCATCGGAGGAGCAACAGCGCAAGTAATGGTAAGCAAGGGAATCCCGCCATTTTTGTGTGAAGTGCTTATGGTTGCTTGCAGCCGGCTCCGCATTCAACTTATGATTCACCAATCAGACGATTCCTAAGCCACTATAAATACCTATAAACAAGTTCCATATGACAGCCATCTACGTTTTTAAGAACCCCCACCCTTCCACCTCTACTCCTGCTTCTTTCCTCGATGGGTGGCATGGTGGCCCAGTGCTTAGCACTGTTGAGCCAGACGACGTTTCTGTGCGGAGCCCCGGGCTCATGTGGGTTTCCCCCATGTTCCCGTTTCCTCCCACCGTCCAAAAACATGCAACTTAAGTTAATTGACTAATCCAAATCGACACCATAGACATGCTCCAAGTAAGAAGTTATCTGTTAAGAGCAATCATGTTAATTAGCTACTACAGCAGGGGAGCTCTCGAGATCTACCTGAGCTCAAACTCCCCTCTCGCCTAGCAAATGCGAGGGAGCCCCGGTTTTGAGGATCTTATGAGCTTAGGGCTCTCTCCTGGAACAGCATGCCAAACAAGCTTGATAATCAATCATCAGCTTAGTGTGAACTCTTGAAATTTAATTTAAAATGTTTTCAAATGTAAATAAAATGAAAGCACAGAACAGATTCACATTTTAAGAGCAAAGGGCATCCCCTGGTGGTTCATATATATATGAGTTGCATATAGGGAGGATTGGCTCTTTGACGTTTGTTGCCACCCTTCATAGAAATATTAAAAATATGGGAAAATCACTTTATGGGATGATAGCAGGATAGAATTGTAAAATTTAGAAGAATCCCGGAAAAAAACGGGAGGGTTGACAGGTATATTCACAACACTACGTCAGCTGTGAGTGACATCACTTCATACAAACACAACAAAAACACAAAACAATTGTGTCTTTTGTCATTTCATTGTTTCATCCTGTTATTTGATTGACTTTTTCCATGTAGACATCAGAAATTTAAATGCGAAAGGATTTGCGATTCCATTTGAGTTTTGGCAGGTTACGTGCACAACACAGAGAGTGAGAAAAAGAAAATAATATTGCTATTTAGATATGTCAGGCTCATAGCACGTAACACATGGGAAATACAATTGCAAATGGACCTTGCTTTTTCATTAGAAATGTGGCCGTTACTCCACAGAAATGCAAACTGTAATGCGATATTTTCAACTGCGTTTGGATTGTCATAATTTACGTGTCCACATATTGAAAATGCTATTTGCAATTACATTAAAAAAAAATTCCAAAATATCCTTCCATGCATACAGTGTTCAATATAAAAGTACACCCCTTACAAATCTCTCATTTAAATGAATATTTTCCAAACAAAACTTTACAATATTATATTTGTGCATATACATTACATTAGTCAATACTGAAGTCAAATCTGGAGCTAATCTAACAAAATTACTCACAATAACGGTCGAAAAAAACTAGTACAGCCAAATCGTCACCTGGAATTCTTTGATTTTATCTGCGTTCTGAGTGATTTTGAGATTCTGAGCTTCAAAGTTTTTTCATTCCATATAGCAAACAGCATTGTGTAACATTTGTTTTTTAAATAAAAGTCCTTAAAATGTTAACAACTTATACAAATATCCTGTAATGTAAATAAGTTGTCGTTTAATAAGAATATATCAATAACTCAATTTTGACAAAAACGTCAGATAGAAACTTATAATTCTAAGGTGATGAAATGTTTATGTTAGAGAAAAAAAATTTGTCGAAATTTGTAGTTTGTAATTTTTTTCTGATATTTCGCATAAATTTAAATGTAGTCTCTTTCTATTTCTAAAAATGTTGACAAAAATATTATTTTAACACATATATCTGTTTAATAAATATGTTTTGTTCAAATGAAAAAAGATATTTGACTTATATTCACTGAGAAATAATTGTTTTTTTTTAAATGGGGTGTTCTCAATTATGCTGAGCACTGTATTAAAGGGACATGAACTATGTTCACTATAGTTCATAGTTCACCCAAAAATAAAAATGACATTATCATTTATTCTCACTCACCTTGTTTTAAACCTATGTGAGTTTTTTTTCTGTTGGACACAAAAGAAGATACTTTGAAGAATGCTAGATGGTGGCACTCATTGACCTCCATAGTTGGAAAATAAAAGCTAGCTATCAGCACTCTTCAAATTTGTTTTTTTTTTTCTCAACAAATAATAAACTTAAATAAGTTTTGAACAAGTCAAGGGAGTGTTAATGATGACAGAATTTTCCTTCATCTCATTAAGGTCTGGGTAGATTAGGTTTTGTTCAAACTGTCAGCAAAAATCCAGATCTTGTAAATCTTGTCTTGTAAATATAATTTCAGGATTGCAACACGTGATGCTCTACTCTAAGTTGTTCACATCTTTAGACTCAGATTTCAGTATTTTTATGGCAACACCATCAAAGTCTCTACAAACGTAGCACCTGAATAATTCTATATTCTACTGTGGTCAGGTGTTATAAATGTAGGAGCTCTCAGGAAATTCCCAGTTCACAAGTTGTAATTACGAGTTGTAATTATGACACTTTTTACTAGTCGGAATCTCGTAATTACAGTAATTACGACATGATGTGAACACAGCTATTATCCACATGGGTTTTTAAAAGTCTGGACAACAAAAAAACAAATAAATCAGATTTTTTAATCTCATTCAAAGCCATATTTAGAGAGACAAAAATGTTCAATACACAGCAGTCTGTATATTCTGGCTGCTTTAATCACATTTCAAATAGTCTTTAACACTCTAAAATAATGGTCCATTAGTTCATGTTGATTAATGTATTTACTAACATGAACAAACAATTAGTAATACATTTATTATGGCTTTATTCATTCTTGTAAACATTAATTAATATTATTTAAAGGTGCAGTATGCAAGTTTGACACCCAGTGACTGAACTAGGTATTGCACTCCTGGATCAAAACACACGCAAGCGTAGGTTGCCAAATTGACGTGAGTGTACCTGAATATCAAGCCTAAAGGCTGATTTGAACCGCTTTTTAACTAAAAGCAATGCCATGCGATAGAAGAAATATTTTGCATACAAAAGGAGTTTTTGTTGTAACCAACATCTGAAATTTCTATTTGAGAAAAGGCTTCTATTTCTCGAAGGTGAACAACAGGATGACCTATGATCACCTCAGCTACACCTCATGTGCTTTATTCAGTGTTAAATGCTAATAATGTGAGTTTGAATGGCATTCAACATGACATTTATTACCATACTCCTGAAAGCAGCAGCAGATAGTTCACCTCAGATCTTGAAAATAAAATAAACTGTATGAAATTAAACTTTAGAACTGCGACTCAGATATCAGTGATTCAGCAAATAATTTTAATAATGTTAAAGCAGTTTAATATGTATTAATTAGATTATGAACCTTACCATTTCATTATAGTGCAGTAAGTTCACTAATCTGTACTTCTAAATGGCTGTACAATATGTTACTGTTTACATTTGCAGTATTTATATTATTTGCTAATTATTAACTTTATGAGGAACTCTGAATCTGCTTCTCATTTTGGAGTCTACTACTGTCCACTGGAGGTCGCTTTTTGGTAGCAGACGCATACTATGAGAGCCTTAATAATCAAAATAAAGACAGTGTTCCGGCACGGAAAGCACATTTTTTTAAAGCAGAATATCTTCAGCATTGTTTTTTTAGATAAACAAGAATGTTCACTTGGCATGTTTCTTAAATATCTGCAAACATATTATGGTATTTTATGCTTTAGAAGAGTCAAAAACTTACATAGAGCTCCTTAAATTAAATAATGTTAGTTTGTGTTTACTCAGTGCATAAACTAATGTTAACAAGCACAACATTGGATTTTAATAATGCATTATTTAATGTTGTAAACTATAATAATAAATGCTTTTTATTATCAAGATTATTCATACTTAGTTAATGTTGGTAAACAAATGAGCCATTATTCTAAAGTATCACCAAATAGTCTTTTGCATTATCTTAAAGGGATAGTTCACTCAAAAATGAAAAGTAACCTTGAGTGGTTTCACAAATTTATGACTTTCTTGCTACTTTTGAACTCAAAATATGAAATTTTAAACAATATTAGAGACCAGTGGCCAGTATTAACATGGTAGGAAAAGTAGATTATGGAACTCAATTTTTTTTTTTTTTACATTTTTGCAATTAGTCAGAAAGAAATATTTCAGAATAACTGTCCAAAACCACATGGACATACGTTTGAAGCCTTAATTCTTGTTTTTTTAATGCAAAGCAATCTGGACATTCTGGCTGCTGTAATCACATTTCAAATAGCCTTTTGCATTATCTCAAATGGATAGTTCACACAAAAATGAAATCTGATATTTTGAAGATTGGACTTACGTAGTAGGAAAAACAGAGTTTGGAAGTCAGAGGTTACCAAGTCAGCAAAAAGAAAATTAGTCTGAAAGAAAAATATCAGAATAGCGGTCCAAAAACACATGGAAATACATTTAAAGCCTTGATTCTTGTTTAAAATCATAAAATAATATAATGAGAGAAACAAAATAAAAAAATTAAAAAGCCGAACTGCTGTCAACTATTCTGACGAATTACTGACATATGAGGAATCCTTGAACATAAACCTGTGTGCTCTGATCAATAAATTTATAGTTTAAGGTTACACTTTATTTTAAGAAGTCTTTAATACAGTCTATCCATTCAACTAAATTCGTCTAATAATTAATTATTTATTAATTTATTTATTCATTAATTTACTTATTTGTTAAATATCACAGTTGAATTTACAACATCAAAAGTCTAGAGAGCAGAGATCAAGGTGTCAAGATCACCATTGGTCCAGGCTTGCAGATCACTGGTTAACATGCACCATCTCTCGGACTACAATTCTGTCCCCTTATGAACTACAAATCCTGTCATGCAACTCACACACACCTGTTCCAGTTTTCATTGGATTCAGATTGTGAAAATGCATCTCCTAAATAAATAATAATAAATGTTAACAAAAAAGTGCAAGGTAAAACAGTAGCTGAGGCTGCAATATCTGTTACCAGATCTGTTTTCACTTGTCAGACACCCACATGAAAATATATTATAGTAATTTATAGTAAGTACTAAGGTGTTTTTAACCATACTGACACCAATTATAGGGATAGAGATGTTGCACAGCTAAAATGATGCTAGAATTGTTTTTATGCATGGGCAATATATATTGCATCACCAAAAAGAGGTTGTGTCTATGCATTGTGAGACAAGTTGATATATTGATTATTGTGATAGGCCTAATCGTAACAGTTTTAAATCAATGTTTGTAAACAAGCAATCTGCCTTTGTGAACACCCTTAATTTTTTTTAACAATGTGCTGTCACTCAATACAGAGCTAATTTGGAGAGTGACAAGATGTATCCCCATTCCCATGTTAAAGCTTTGTATTTGGGCACACCAAAACTATTACCAATGCAACCCATGTAGATTGGTTGCTTATGCCAGGACAATAAATCTGATTTTATAATCTGCAATTAATTGTGCGGACATTCTGCCTGAAAAGATCTGATTTGAGGAAAAAACAACATTTGATTAAACAATCAGTTCTGGTAATCATTGTGTTGGATGCATGAGAAATGGGAGGGAATAAAGATCAGAGTAAATGTGTCAAGGACCAACTTGTAATGCAAGACTACTGGGAATAAACAGGGAATAAAAAACTGAAACTGTTCAACTTGTGGGTTGCTCTCGATCACCAATGATGAGAATTTACTAACAGTGATCAATGAAAGTTAAACAGGCAGCACAATGTTGGATGAACAAGGCTCATTGATGAATGAGGACAACAAAGACTTTCCCATCTGGTCTGTTAGGGATGGGAGGAAAAAATTGATCAATTCTCAAAAGTTCAGAATCCGGTCTGATTCACAAGAAAAACGAATAAGCGTTGACAGGTGAATGTACGTTTGTTGCCGAATTGAAGATGGACAAACTTAAACATTTTAAAGGTCGCATGAAATTTAAATAAATTAAAATGGTAACACTTTAGAATAAAGTTCATTAGTTAATGCATTTACTAACATGAACTAATCATGAACAACACATGTACAGCATTTATTAATCATAATTGAACATTTACTAAAGCATTATTAACATCCAAGTCCATGCTTGTTGAAATTAGTTAATGCACCGGGAGTTAACGTGAACTAACAATGAACAACTGTATTTTCATTAACTAATGTTAAATAACATGAACAAATATCGTAGTAAATGTATTGTTCATTGTTTGTTCATGTTAGTAAATGAATTAAATAACATTAGCTAATAAACCTTATTGTAAAGTGTGACCTTTAAAATAAAGTCTCCTTGTTAGAGCAACAGACTCCCATACAAAGAATTGCCGGTTCGATTCCAGCTCAGACCGGGTTGGGTGCAGTAGCACCCACATCGGTTACACGTGGGGGCTCGTCCGGGATGTAAGTGAGGCTTAGGGGGTGAGGGTAACAGAGGCCAGCTAGCAAAGTGCTATTAAGATAAACTTCACTCCTCTGCCCTCAAATGGTAGGACCGGTGGGTTACACTTAGCTGAAGAAATATGGAATTGAAGGTAGGTCATGAATCATTTTGGAATTGAGTCGTAGAATTAGATTGGATCACTAAATATTCCCACACCTAATTTATGATGAGAGTGTTTTTGTAAAGAATGCCATGTCAAAGAGATGGAGCAGATTTACATCAGAGCATGAGAATTTTACCTAGAATATTTTTGCAAACCTAATTTGCATTCACAAATGTAATCGATTCAAATCTAATATTGAACTATAATGGCTGAGGTTTGAAAATATACCTATAGAAGATTCGTTATTCAAAATTCGAATTCAACAGGGATAGTTTAATTTGCATTTGCATATTCAATTTCAACTGATGTTTATTCATTTTTCTATTTGCATATTGATAATTGATTTTTATGCTTATTAGGGTGCTGCGCTGATTCCAGAAACATGTCCCGCTTTGTTGCTAATGGGCTCATCGGTACCTGTAGCATCATGCTAAACAGTGAGTAGAATTTTCTTTCATTTATTACATTCTATATTAGCTTATTAGAATTAAATCTACATTGGAAGTGCTCAAATACACCACTAGTTTTATTAACAAGACTTTATATAGTCTTTTTGTATGCCAGCTAGCAATATACCTTATATCACAACCCAACACAAAATCAGCTCCAGATGTATCAAAGGACCACTTCATAATTAAACCATAAACAGCCTCAGGGATGGGCTGCAACAGTGCAGTTGGTATTCGCAAAGAAACGCATGTTCAAACTTGTTAAGAGAAAGGGCAACAAGCGGGGAGTACAAGCCTCCCACATGCAGCCGTATTGTATCATTAAATAGGAACGTGTCTGTGGATCACTTACGGCTATTAAAATCAATGAGCAATCCACCCACAGGCCCATCATTGCAGCACGGATGAATTTAAACCTAATGAAGCTGTAAGACCGTCAGTGGTTTGAGCAAAAGAGTTGAAGAAAACAAAAGGGGACAGAATTTGGAGGTGTATACAGGGTGTCCGCTGGGCCTTAAAAAGTTGTAAAATGTCTTAAATTTCAAAAACAAAAATTTAGGCCTCAAAAAGTCTTAAATTCACTGAACTATTGGGTTGTAGGGTTTAAATTTTCCAATTTCCATGTAAAGGTACCCAATTATGCCAACACCCATTCAGTCACCAACAATCCAGCTAAAAAAAACGTTAACAAAACTCTATTTATGACAAATACAGTTTAATTATCTTCCTCACAATAACATTTTTAAGTTCTCCACGTATTTAAAACCATATGTGGTGGGGACACTGACCTGGACAGACTGTATATTTAGTTTATTATAGTTTTTAAATCTTGTCAAAGAAAAGTTATACTGAAACAAAATTGTGTTTGTATGGTTTGCTGGTTTGGATACATGATTTAAATATTATTCAAGTAATCAAAACTTTTTTTTTTTTTTTTGCAATGGGGCAAGTAAAAATTAGAGTTTAACCCTGTATAAGTCTTAAATTGTATTCGTAAAGGTCTTAAAAACATAAAAGTTCTTAAATTTGACTGCAGCAACTTGAGCTGAAAGTGTAGTTTGGACTAAGTTTTAGGCTTTGTACATATATTCATGTTATTTAAAAGTTTTATAAGTGTTTTCTATGCGAATATATATATTTTTAATGAGGTATTTTATTGCTGGGGTGGTGTAGTGGGTAGCCCTGTCGCCTCACAACAAGAAGGTCACTGGTTCGAACCTCGGCTGGGTCAGTTGGCATTTCTGTGTGCAGTTTGCATGTTCTCCCCATGTTCGCGTTGGTTTCTTTCGGGTGCTCCGGTATAGTCCACAGTCCAGAACATGTGGTATAGGTGAATTAGGTTAGCTAAATTGGCCATAATGTATGTGTGTGAGAGTGTATGAGTGTTTCCCAGTGCTGGGTTGCAGCTGGAAGGGTATCCGCTGTGTCAAACATATGCTGGATAAGTTGGCGGTTCATTCCTCTGTGGTAACCCCATAAATGAATGAATAAATGAATTTATTGCTGTGATTAAAAGCTGAATTTTTTTTTATTATTATTGTCACAAAATCCACCAGTAACCATGTTAATATAATGCTTTGCTGCTTTTTTAAGCATTTTTGGTATTCAATCATTAAAATGGTTATTATAAATAGTGGGGGAAAAAGTTCATTTGGATGTACATTTGACTTTTCGTGATATTTTTATGAAAGTTCTAAATAGAACTGATTTGAAACAGAATCTTTTGCAACATATAAATGTCTGCTGACACTTTTGATCAGTTTAATGTGTCCTTTTTGAAAAAAAAAGAATAACTTTTGCTAAATTAAATCATGGTTTGTACAAAATATAATGCAGCACAAATTTGACCATCATAGAAGCATCATATCGGGTGACACGGTGGCTCAGTGGTTAGCACTGTCACCTCACAGTGAGAAGGTCACTGGTTCAAATCTTAGTTGGACCAGTTGGCATTTTCTGTGTGGCATTTTCCTAACAGTATAAAAAACAGTTGGCGGTTAATTCTGCAGTGGCAACCCCTGATAAAAAAGGGACTAAGCCGAAGGAAAATGAATGAGCATCAGACATACCTGTCAACCCTCCCGTTTTTCCTGGGATTTTCTCGTATTTTACAGTTCTATCCCGCTATCATCCCATGAAGGTATTTTCCCGTTTATCTCCCGTAATTTCAGTGTTTCTCTGAAGGGTGGCAAGAAACATTGAAGAGCTGAGCCCCCTTGAAATAAATATAAAAACGGTGCGATTGCCTTTTTTCTGTACTTTATATTTTTTGTTATTTTAATTTAACCTCTTAAGGCCCAAGGTGTTTTTTACATGCATTTTTTTATTTCTCTTTGCTATTTGGGCTTTTTGGGAACCTAATTAGAATAAAACCTAAGTATCATCTTTTGATATGATGTACTTTTAGAGACAAATTATGTCCATATATGTGGACTCATGGTCAGAATTTACATAAAATGCTTTTTCCTGACTGTTTTTAATGCACATATAACATATAAATTTGTTTTGAACATGTTTTGACTATCAGAGAGTAAAAACTACTTTTTTGCCTATTGTGGACGGTTAAAAATAATGTTTGGGACATTTCATATGCTGCAAAACAGTTGCAGGATAACACTGTACACTCTCAGAAATAAAGGTACAGGAGCCATCACTAAGGCAGTACCTTTTTAAAAGATACATATTTGTACAGTGGTACCTCAAAGGTGCAATTTAGTACCCAAATGTACCCATAAAGTACATTTGAGGTACCATTATGGACCCTTCAGGAACAAATATGTATCTTTTGAAAAGGTAGTGCCCCAGTGACAGCTCCTGTACCTTTATATCTGAGAGTGTATGTGGAACATATTAATTAAATTATATGTTTTACAGTGTATTTAAGTATTCTAAAGTTGTTCTAAATTTAAATAACGTTTCACAAAATGCCTTAAAATGACTTATTTTAAACGCATTAAAAACATCTTAACTGTCACCTTTGTTGAAAATAAATACACTTCTGAAGAATAAAAGCATTAATCTCATTAAAAAACCTTGAAGTCTAATAAAGTCAGTCTCATAAAGTTAAAGTAAAAATTATTAGCCAAAAATTTTTTTTTTTTTTCAAATATTTTTCAAATTATGTTTAACAGAGCAAGGTTTTTTTTTGGACTGTATTTCCTATAATATTGTTTTTTCTAGAGAAAGTCCTAATTGTTTCATTTCGACTAGAATAAAAGCAGTTTTTAAAATTTTTTAAAACCATTTTTTTAACCAATGTTATTAGCCTTAAAATGTCACGTTAAGCTGAATAATGTCTTGAAAACTATCTAGTAAAATACTATTTACTGTCATCATGGCAAAGATAAAATAAATCAGTTATTAGAAATGAGTTAATAAAACTATTATGTTTAGAAATGTTTTGGAAAAAAAATCTTCTTTCCGCTAAACAGAAATCGGGGGAATAAAATATTCAGGAGGGTTAATAATTCTGACTTCAACTGGACATCCATTACACTGTACATTTTTGCAGAAATTTTGCTCCTTTAAGAAATTGAGAAATACATCTTTTTTTAACAAAGACCATGTGTATGTACGTCAGATTTCTCCCGTTGACTACTTCAGAGATCTCTAGCTAATCTTGATTTAGCTTTCACTTAAATTAATGACCTAACATGTTTCTGTCACTTACAGAGTGACGTGTAGATGCAATCATAATCAACCGCAAGCCCTGGAAACATAGAATTAATTCCGAAAGGGTAAAAAGCACCAACACAAGGACATAAAAATGAGTGATGTGAGCAGCAGATGGGTGTGTTTTACTGGCTGTCCCAGCACTCCATTTAAGTGCTCTTCAAATTTATTGTCTGACCCCTGTTACCAGAGTATACCACGCCATACATCAATACCACCGAAGAATGATCTTACCCAGTAAACACAAGAGAGATTGCTGTGAATCACTCAATGAGCCAGTTGTCAATGTGCAGAAATGTGGACTAAGATGTTCCCTTCATGACAAACTTCGAGTTATTTAGTAAGTGTTGTTTCGCAATTTGATGGCTTTACGCTATGAGGCTGTCAAAATAAACGTCAGCAGTGATCTCCTCATAGCAGACTGTGCTTGGGACACGCAGTAATTAAATATCTGTGACTTGGTGGAAGATTTGAGTACAGAGCTGAAGTTTACACTGTCATTGAGTTGCACATAGAGACGTCTGTCCATGCTCAGAAGAGTCAATCAAAACATCCGAATGTGTTTGAAAGACGCAGAACCTGTACCATGATGGTGGCTGAAAAAACTCAGCATTAGTTTTGAGTTGACAAAACCAAAGCAGTGCAATCAGGTTTTGTTGGTTTTGTTGGTTGGGACTTTGTTTTTCAAAAGTTACTTTTGAAAGTACTGCATTACAATTCAATTCACTTCACCTTTATTTGTGTAGCACTTTTACAGTGTAGATTTTGTCAAAGCAGCATCACATAAAAGATCATAGTAAATTGGAACAGTGTAGTTCAGTTTTTTTAGTGTTCCAGTTCAGTTCAGTTCAGTTCAGTGTGGTTTAATAGTCACTACTGAGGGTCTAAACACTGTAGAGCAAATCCATGGATGCGTAGCTCTACCCATCCCAAACCATGCAAGCTAGTGGTGACAGCGGAGAGGGAAAAAAACTTCACAAACTGGCGAAAGTGAAGAAAAAAAGAATTAAGAGAAACCAGACTCAGTTGGGCACGACCATTGGAATATCTCCGCTGGCCAAATGTCTTGTGCAGTAAAATAAGTTGTTACCCAAAAATGTAGTTAGTTGCAATACTTAGTTACTTTTTATGATTTATAATGCATTACTTGTAAGTTTACCTGACTGAGGTTTGATCTTTTAGAACTTGCAGCATTTATTTTCTTCATAGTTTTTTTTTTCTTTTTAAGTAGAGGAGCTCTGCAATTAATGATGCATTGTATAACAAACACCTTCATTTACCTTCAAAAACACATATAATCATTTAGGATAATATTATCTACTGAGAGGGGCGACACGGTGGCACAGTAGGTAGTGCTGTCGCCTAACAGCAATGGGGTCGCTGGTATGAGCCTCAGCTGGGTCAGTTGGCATTTCTGTGTGGAGTTTGTATGTTCTCCCCATGTTTGTGTGGGTTTCCTCCGGGTGCTCCACAAGTCCAAAGACATGCAGTACAGGTGAATTGGGTAAGCTAAATTGTCTGTAGTGTATGTGTGTGAATGAGTGTATGTGAATGTTTCCCAGTGATGGGTTGCAGCTGGAAGGGCATCCGCTGTGTAAAACTGATGCTGGATAAGTTGGCTTTTCGTTCCGCTGTGGCGACCCCAGATTAATAAAAGGAGTAAGCCGAAAAGAAAATGAATGAATAAATGAATGAATGAATGAATGAATTATCTACTTAGAATTTCCTGACCCCAAAGCTCCAAATGCTATAAACAGATTAATGAAAGTATTAAAGCAATGTGTTTGCTACTTTTGTACTTTTGTCCTATTAGTTAACTAAAAATCACTTTCAATTAAGACAATCTCCTTTTTCTTTTCTTCGATGCATTCAAAGCAATGAGAACACTTCTATTGCAGGAATGTAAGGCTCTGGCCTGCCATCTTAGTTTCTGTCTGTTCCAACAGGGAGTGAATTCTCATCGAATGCCTGATTTAGCGTGGGTACAATGGTACTATTTAATTCAACATTTTTTTTTTTATTAATAAAAGTAAAAAGTAACTTCAAATAATATGACTTCCTTTGTGTCGAGTTTCTTTGAGTTTGTTTTGTTTTGTCTGAATGCTACCTTAATGTACAAGTAGCTAAAACTCGCTCATTCAGAGGCGGAAACTGGCAGATGTGCAACAACTTTAATCATAAGGTAAACACAAAACAAAAGTTTCCACCTGAAGCTACTTCACAGGACTCGACACTTGTAAAGACTCGCTGGAAGACATGACAAAAATCTCTTAAAACTGTCATGAGTATTAGCTGGAGTACCCACCAGACATTCCAGAGGGCAGCCCTGCTATATGTACACTCGCCCAGACTACATATATCATATGCTGTGCACCACACAGCTGAGACAGTTTAAGCTCTGTTGAACACAAAAGAAGATATTTTGAAAAATGTTGGAAACCTGTAACCATTGCTTTTTTCTTCTATGGATGCCAGTGGTTACAGGTTTCCAACATTTTTCAAAATATCACACACACACACACACACACACACACACACACACACACACACACACACACACACACACAGACACACAAAGCAACAATTCTGGTTTAAAACAACTTGAGATTAAGTAAATGATGAGAGAATTTCATTTTTTGAGTTAACTATTTTTTTGATGTTTAGTTGGGTCCTATCATACTCATGGCACAATAAGGCACAAGACGTGTTTGCCCTGGTTTGCCCTGACGTGTTGCTATTTTTAGACCAGTGCAACCTTAATTTTGCCATTTTCCACCAAGTTGTTAAAATAGCAACTCCATTTGCACCACTTTGTGGACTCTTGGGTGTTTTGGTATAGAAAAGAGATGTGTTAAGGCGCATTGCTGGCGCGTTGTTATTTTAATAAACTAAAATAGACTGTTCAATAGACCAGCTGTGTGGAGTATGCATGTTCTCCCTGTGTTCGTGTGGGTTTCCTCCGGGTACTCCGGTTTCCCCCACATTCCAAAGACATGCGATACAGGTGAATTGGGTAGGCTAAATTGTCCGTAGTATGAGTGTGTGTGTGTGTGTGTGTGTGTGTGTGTGTGTGTGTGTGTGTGTGTGTGTGTGTGTGTGTGTGTGTGTGTGTGTGTGTGTGTGTGTGTGTGTGTGTGTGTGTGTGTGTGTGTGTGTGTGTGTGTGTGTGTGTGTGTGATGTTTCCCAAAGATGGGTTGCGGCTGGAAGGGCATCCGCTGAGTAAAAACCAATGACTGTAAAAAATATGGACGACGCGACAGCCCTTTTTCCCATTGAACGCCTTGAGGGCAAAACGCCTGCTTGACGGGCACAAACTGTCGCAAAAGACTGCTGAAATTGGAGCCAGACATGCGCAGAAGGATTGTCTGATGGAGCCAGAGGAGGAGCCGCGAAAATGAGCAGAGTCGAGCTTCCAATCAAACGCTTTATGTAAAATCAACTACGCCCCCCGAACTTCTCAGCATGCGTTTGCTGTCATATCAACACAAATGGATGTAATAACGTTAACAAATATGAGGGTTTTATATATTCAATCGCGCCAGCTCCAGGCCGCAGCGCATAACTTTACTCGCGGCGTCGCGGGCTGATTCCGGCTCGCATGCGGCAGCACCGGCTCGCTCGGCCGCCGCATCTGGCTCGATTGACTCGGACTGGAATCGGGCAGTGAGTCCAGGCATCCGGAGTAGGTCCAGCAGAGGTAACATTAGTCAGTCTGAGCTCTAAGAGATAAGTCTCCGGCAGGCGAGAATCTAGCCGGAACTGTGTTTTGCTATCTGGGTGGCTAGGCGTGTATCAGCAAACTAATAAAGCCCGAAAAAAGCCCTGAACTTAGCGAATAAACAGTGTTCCACCAGGATCATGTATGTCAGAAACTATAGTTTACTGCTGAACTCATTTTGTCATGGTAAAATAACACAGAAATCGAATAATAACACTTCAGTCTCCTGCCGAAGCTCAAACGCCGCGCTTTGAGAAACTGTCAATCACAGCTGTAAATCACGATGACACGCCCAGCATTAAATTACTGCTAAAAACAAACTGTTTACAAAAATGAAGATCTGCACCTATTTCAGCACAATAACCAGTGCCTTAATCGACCAGAACTATCTTTCGGGACATTTTATTGCAAGTGTAATATTTTTTTTTATTTGGGCTCAAGTCTCCTTCATTAACACGGAGGAGGCGGGCTTTATGACTTGTACTGCAGCCAGCCCCCAGGGGGCGATCTAACGGCCGAAACCTTCACTCAAACGTAGGCTTGCGGCACACTTGGTAAAAACGTGCTGGATAATTTGGCAGTCATTCCGCTGTGGCGACCCCGGATAATTAAAGGGACTAAGCCGACAAGAAAATGAATGAATAAATGAATGAATAAGCAATAACTCTGTTAGACCATGTGCCACCACAAAGAGTGTATATTACCTTCCTTAAAATAGTAAAAGTGGATTTGGACACACCCTTAATGCTTTTGTGCCATGCGCTTTAGACTTTGCACCTATATCGTAAAATAGAGTCCAATAAAGCATTTATTTTTTTATTGTTTGTTCATTCAATTTCTTAAATGATACTGTTTAATATACCTACCTGAAAGATAAACCACTGTTTGCTTTATCTGAATATTAGGTGTATTTATAATGTTAATCTTTGTTTTATTAATTTAATTTAATTTTTATCCGCATGTACTGTAAAGGACTATTTCTTTTTATATATATATATATATATATATATATATATATATATATATATATATATATATATATATATATATATATTGAGTATGTACTTATCAGATTTTTCAGTTTATTTGGAACTTCAGGGAAATTATTGCTATAAAACACATGTTAATAAAATACAAAACACTTTTCATAAACTAATGATTACAGGTCAAAGACCTTATCTTTAAACAATGCACTTTACAAATAGCAACTTTCTCCAAAGTTTCTCACTAATAATAATAATACATGTTATTTAAAGTCCCCTTTCTGGCAACTCAACAACACATTACAATATAAGTAAGAGCAATAAAAAAAGAAGAAGAAGAAAAAAGTATACAACTATAGTGCAGATGCAATTAAATATTACCTACGTATTCAACATTCCTCCATTACTTGCATTACAAAACGTACAAAAGAGTACTTAAACAACAAAATGTTGCAAACTTTGGAAATTCAAGCTCCTCTGTGTCAAAGATCTGCTCAATGGTTTGCTTTTAATAAAACATCAAATTTATTCACTAAGGCACCATGACACAGCAGGATGGTGTTATTGATCTATGATTTGGATGAGTGGTACAGAGGTTTCTATCATCCGTTATTTCCCTCCTCTTGAATCGACAGTACTGGCTTTTGAAGAATGCAGTGCCTGCCGTGATCTGGCATACATTACTGAAACTGAACAGCATCAGCGTGATGCAGGCACCAGAACTGGCTTAAAATCCATAGAAAATGTAAATAAACAATCTCCTAAATAAAATTCTATTTGCTGCCTGCTGTCTGGGGGTGGAAACAGTGTGATGTTAATTGCACAGCACAGCAAATAGAGTTTGGTTAGTATATGCACATCTGTAATGAGCTTCATCAGCATAGAAAGGAGGCGTGTTTGTGCTGAGAAAATGACAATGAATTCATTTGAATAATCTTTTTTTTTTTAAAGACAAGCCTTTTTTAGTATGAAAGACAAGCATTTTATAGTATGAATTATATTATATTGTATTATATTATATTATATTATATTATATTATATTATATTATATTATATTATAATATATTATATTATATTATATTACATTATATTATATTATATTATAATATTGAGGTACATTGAGAAATACTTTCACTGGCCACTTTATTTGATGCACCTTACTAGTATCAGGTTTGACCCTCTTTTGCCTTCAGAACTGCCTTAATTCTGACCCTACTATCTGAATGTAGCAGCAGAAATCGAGACTCTTCAGACCAGTCAACGTTTTTCCAGTCTTCCATGGTCCAATTTTATTGAGCCTGCGTGAATTGTAGCCCCAGTTTCTGTTCCTAGCTGACAGTAGTGGGACACGGTGTGGTCGTCAGAGATGCTCTTCTGCATACCTTGGTTGTATATCAGCTGAAACCAGTCTGGCCATTCTCCACTGACCTTTGGCATCAACAAGGCATTTGCGCCCACAGAACTGCCGCTCACTGGATATTTTCTCATTTTTGGACCATTCTCTGTAAATTCTAGAGATGGCTGTGCGTGAAAATCCCAATAGATCAGCATTTTCTGAAATTCTCAGACCAGCCACCCATTCCACGTTCAACCACCCATTCCACGTTCAAAGTCACATAAATCAACTTTCTTCCCCATTCTGATGCTCAGTTTGAACTGAGGTAGATCATCTTGACCATGTCTACATGCCTAAATGCATCGAGTTGCTGCAATGTGATTGCCTGATTAGAAATTTGCATTAACAAGCAGTTGGACAGGTGTCCCTAATAAAGTGGCCGGTTATATTACCATATAATAATAATAAAATTGTCAACACTACTCTTTACTATAAAAGGCTAAATTTACAAATGAGTTTTGAATACAGTGCTAGAACATTTGGAATTCCAGTTTAATGAGCTGAAATACAGTATGTGTACAAATTTGGCAAAATTATCCAGATAATTTACTAGAAAAAAACAATATTAAAAAAGTTTACTAGCCATGAAACATGTATGTCACATGATGTTTATTTCCAGCTTGTGCAGTTGGTGCACAGGAGGCATTCAGTTTGAAATAGATGGATGCTTCCTCTATCACAACCTGACATACATGTCATCTGATTTCAGCTCAGGCAACCTTAAAATCCAGCAACACCAACATTGTCCAGCATATGCCAACAATGATGACATAAGCTGTCTCTATTGTCCTTTTCTGTAAGTGTCTATGTTAAATCTATAAAAGACAAATATTTCATCACTAAATCAAATTCTTGACAGTGTAATTATAGAGCCGGTAGAGAAATTTAAAAGAATCCCATTGGTTAAAAAATTAAAGTGGACCTAATCTCCAAAAAATCACTTTTATTAGGGCTTTAAATTGAATATAGACAGCTTCTATTGGTAAAATTATAATAATAACAATAATAAATTATATGATCACACTTCATAAAAACAATCTGATGAAACATATTGATTGACATTCCCCCATTGTATGTGTCATCAAAGAGGGAAAGTCCCGCCCATTAGCAACAATCTCTCTCTTCCTATAGCATAAACAGCCGAGTGAGAAACAGCCATCTACCATTAGAGTTTAAAATCTGCTGTGTAGCTCCGCCCATTTAGAAAAAGACACAACCTCATTTAAATTTAAAGCGACAGTCAACAAAACGGCACAATTTGGATCAAAGCCTAAAAGGCGCAGTTTTGAAGAGATGTCAAACATTATTTGTGGGGAATTTTGAGCTGACAATTGACATGCACATTTTAGGCACATCAGAGACTTTTTTTACATTTTGTAAAAAGGCACAAGAATTTTCGACAACAAATAATAGCAAAACAGAAAGAAATGTGTATTTGAAGATGAAAAAATCTATGAATGAAAATTTAAATGAAATTAAAATTATTTTTACAATTTATATAATTAATTAATTTATTATTATTATTATACATTTTTATTTTTCATATAATTAATTATGTCTCTCGCATTGATGTTATGTTTACTTCAAAGCCTTGTTGTATTTTAGTTCCTCTTGGCTCCTCTTTTTTTATCCTGGTCCTTGTTAAATGTGTTGTTAAGTCTTTTAGCTGTAGTTTATGTCTTATGAGTTTTGTCAGGTCACTGGTTCTCTGGTTAGTCTATTTTATCATTGGTTTATAGGTCTTGTTATACTCTTTCCCTTGTGTATTTGCAGCCATCTTATGTGCCTTTGATTTGTCTCATCGAGTGCCTTGAGCATCCCTTGGTTGTTTATTGTGTGCGCTTTCTATTTTTTCAAACCCTGTCTGCTTTTATTTTGCACACTGTATACCTACAATGAAGTGTATGTGTGGTACATGTAATATGCTATTATTATTATAACTTAAAAGCAAGTTAAAAATAATAAAAGAATTGTGTGTGTGTGTGTGTGTGTGTGTGTGTGTATGTGTGTATGTGTGTGTGTGTGTGTGTGTGTGTGTGTGTGTGTGTGTGTGTGTGTGTGTGTATATATATATATATATATATATATATATATATGTGTGTGTGTGTGTGTGTGTGTGTGTGTGTGTGTGTGTGTGTGTGTGTGTGTGTGTGTGTGTGTGTGTGTGTGTATATATGTGTGTGTATATATTTGTGAGTTTAACGCCAATACATCTGATGTCCCGAGAGTGTATATGTGAAGTTTCAGCTCAAAATTCCCCGCAAATAATATTTTATAATTCTTTGACACTGCTCCTTTTAGGCTTTGATCCAAATTGTCCTGTTTTGGGAAATGTCACTTTAAGTTCAAATGAGATGTGCACTTTACAAAAGAGGGTGGAGCTACAAATGTGGCCCAGGAGAAGGCAGTCTTTGGAGACTACAGTGTTTGTTTTTGCATCCTAAAACTTGATATTTACTGAATACTGCTTTTTAATTGCTGACATTATCTTTGGCTCAAGCTTACGGCTTGAAAACTGGTGGTCACTATAATATAAGATCTTTTCTGTAATGGCCGGGGCTTTCTACCCCTGATGACACAAAAGGTAGAATGTCAATCAAAGTGTCAAAGTGACTTATTTTTAAAAAATGTAATTATAAAAAATTGTATTCATGAATTTTTATCATTAGAAGCGGGGTATATTTACACACTGTTGCCACACAACTGTGTTTAAATCCCTTATAAAAGTGATTTTATGTCTTTGGTCTGGGGGACACAGTGTCCATGTCTCCCCAAAAATACCTGAAATTCTGATTTATCTGACCACACTACATGTTTCAACTGTGTGAAATGGTCCATCCCAGATACTTCCGAGCCCAGGGAAGTCAACAGCGCTTCTGGACGCTGTTAACATAGGGCGTCCTTCACACAACTGTGTTTAAAGCCCTTATAAATTTCTTTTTTGCATAATAGATCTTCAGTCTGGAGAACACGGCGTCCATTTCTCCCCAAAAATACCTGAAATTCTGATTCATCTGACAACAGTGCATGTTTCCACTGTGTGATGGTTCATCCCAGATGCCTCTGAGGCCAAAAAAGTTGATGACACTTCTGGACACTGTTAACATAGGGCTTCCTTTACACAACTGTGCCTAAACCCTTTATAAAAGTGATTTTTGCATAATAGGGCTTTAGTCCGGAGCACACAGCGTCCATTTCTTCCCTGAAATACCTAAAGTTCTGATTCATCTGACCACAGTACATGTTTTCACTGTGTATGTGATGGTCCATCCTGGATGCTTCCGAGCCCAGAGAAGTTGACAGCGCTTCTGGACACTGTTAACATAGGGCTTCCTTTTCACAATTGTGTGTAAACCCCTTATAAAAGGGATTTTTGCATAATAGGCCCCCTTTAAAGGGATAGTTCCCCCAAAAATGAAAAGGTACTTATCACTGTCTCTCCTTCAAGTGTTTCCAAAACTTTTTTGTTTTTTATTAGTAGAGGGAAAATTTTATGGAAGTCAGTGGTAAAAGGTTATTAGCTTTCTTTAAATCTTCTTTTGTGGTTAACAGATGAAAGAAAGTAAAACATGATTGGACCAAGTAAAGAGGGGAAGTAGACACAAACAGAATTTTTAGTTTTGGATGAACAGTGCGAGGTGTCATTTATGTTATAAACAAAACTGCATTTACAATAGAAAGAATCAAACATAGAACACACTAGAAGCATTCTGTTCTGTTTGTATGATTTATGAGCCATAACACTGTCCTGTAAATACATTTATTTATCGCCTGCTCTCATAGACCACTTTTTGTTTTATGTTATTACTCTGTCAAATACACCTTTTTACTACTATCTGCTACATTTGATCAAGAAGATGGAACAGAACGACGTGCATTATGTTATTTTCCCAGGCAGACTGCCGTTGCGTGACTTTTCATTCATACAAATCATTTCTGAGCGTGTGCCATTTCTTCAGCTTTTTTATTTCTTTGCTAAGATGTTGCAAAAGGACAAAGTGAGGATTATGACAGGGTTGCTCCAGTTTAACGCTGAACATCTATTTTTTATCTTTTTTATTTTGCATCTGTCTCCCTTTTGATCCAGCCAGAGCAATCTCAACAAACACACACACACACACACACACACACACAATTATTTCCACTTATTGTGTCCTTTTGAAAACCACATCTCCCTGAATGCGTTCAACCTGTTCAAAAGGAAATAGCTTTTTGTGCAGCATGTTTTGTTTTTTGCTTTGAGGGCTGGTTGACATACCTGTTGGCGCTCAACTGCAATGATGTCATCAAACCTGGCATTGCCGATGTGATTGGTTTAAAACACGGGTCAGCTCAGGAGTGAACTCAACCCTACCGCCATGCTGGGTCATCCCATCCAGATGAGGGTATGTAAGGAAAAGAATGAGTCTGATGTAAAGCAGATGCTGCAGAGCAGAGATTGAACGCACCACTGGAGCAAAAGTGTAGATCAGGGCAGCTGGACACAAACAGCCTGTCGTCTGAGGTGACCAGGGCCGGGTGCCAATGCTTCTGGCCATCTGCTGCAGTGTTTTTGGGCCACTTTAACTCCATGTCTAGAAATGAAGATGGCAGGGTGCGAGGGACATGATAAATGGAACGGCTCAGCGTTCGCTTCTCCTCCAGACTAGTGGGAGGAGAGAAGTCTCTCTCTCAGATGGCCTGCTGTACCCTCAAATCATCTCCTTTTCAGATCGGTCGTGAGCCAACTCTCGTCTTCACCGGCCAAACTTCAGTTCTTTTTCAGCCTCACTCATTCGATCCGCTGATTTATGCCTCAATTCAATTAGCCTCATTCTGGCTCATCAGTCAAGATGGCTTCTGAGATCCAACCTGCTGTCGCGTCACCTCCGTCCGCAGGGCTCAAACAATCTGACACAATTATATCACGGCCCCGTTTCTCCAAGGACACCGTCCGGTATTGAAGGAGCTGAGGATGTGCCAACTGGCCGCTTTAGCAATAACCGGTAATCCCACCAGCGCTCGGCATTGGCCTTTCAGCAAATAAGTTAGGGCGAACATCACATAACGCAATTAATATTCATGACCTGCATGTCTGGTGTAGTGCACTGAGCCGCTGACGGAAAGTAAACTTCCTGAGGAGGAAGAGAGAAAAAAAATTAAGGCAAGCCAAGTTTACTTGTATAGGGGAGAGTGAGGATGAAAGAAACATGGGATACAAGTAACAAAGCGATTTACCCTGAAAACATTTGATTTCCAGGCTATAACAGCACATTCAGCAACCCATGAACCTGTGGGGTGCGCCAGCACATATTAAGGGGGGTTGCCAGAATTTAAGGCGTACACTCAAGTAAATTATGATGATGTTTTTTATGTCTTCACTAGAGTAAATCTGATTAACATTAGTTCCACAGCTATCAGGCACCTGTAGAGTTTATGCGTTTGAGTAAAACATATATAAATAAAATGGATCGAGTGCTTTTTAAAATTAATAATGGTGAATGAAAGTAAAACTGTCTGACAAAAAAAGTGCCCTTCTGAATCAAATCAGCAGGATCCCCTTCTGGATCTTTCACTTACTTTGAAGACATGCTGACTATGCTTACATGGACATCAGTAATAGTTATTTGCCTTAGTCTGAATAAGTCAATAATATAAAAAGGGTACTTACGTGAAGTGCTTTTAAATATTTCATCTTTAATTTGTCGACTTTAACTGCAGTTTAGCAGTTCGACTTGAGAATTTAATTCATGCCCCCATGACAAACTTGGGTATTGGACGTAAATATGGAGTATAATAAGGACTGGAGTGTTGTTTTAATGGAATTTGATACCAATGGGAAAGAAAAAAAAACTTTTGTGTATTGGTACAATATTGCTCAGTAGTTTAGGTGTGTAGTTTTCAGGCATTCCTTCAAAATTTTGCATGACTGCATACCGTGTTATATTTGTGAAAAGAGGCTGATGAGATTTATAATGTGACCCCCCACTTCACAATAGTTCCTAAGCCCCTGGAACTGAAAGTGATCTGTATCGTGACAGGGATTTATTGTGCGCCCAGAACCTGCAATCATCAGAATTGTCTCTAATGATGCTGAAATGGAGATGAATATCGGCTTTTTAGAGCTCTAAACACTCAGATGGTTACATAACCATCATCTTCATATAGTGCCAGTTGAAATATCTGAAAGGGGTTTTCTGAGGTGTGAGGGAAAAAAACATTGTGAAGGCTATAGGGCAAGCGTTATTATGTGAAGACTAAAGGCCAAGTGTTATGATGTGAAGAAGACTGAGGATTTTTTTTTTTTTTTGCCAAGTTAGTATTTTCAAATTGACTTTTTATTTGCTGTATACACACTGTGGAGGAATTTGAATATTGAGTTACTGTTGCTTCATTTATTTTGATTATATAACACAAAAAAATTGCCATATTAATAACAGTGTAGTAACATTTTATGTGTATTGATTAACATGTATAACCACAATTTCATAACGAATATCATGGTTAAACTATAGTATGTTTGGTGAAATCATAGTTAAGTTTCATAAGAGTTGTTAGAGTATATGAGGAGATACTTTTCTACAAAACATTTATTAATCCTACATAACGTTTTAAAGTTATAAAATGCCCTTGTGATATTGACTATTTATTTCAATGCTGGTGGTGATTGGGAACAAGCCGTCGAATAATAATTAAAAAAAGCCCACACAGAGACAGATCAAAATAGCCCAATTCTTCCCAAATGTGCCTACTGCAGTCTGTAGCATGATGACGTGCTTGACCAGGTCCAATACGAAGTGGCTAGGCGTTAATGGTAATAACTGTGAGCGTTGGGTTTAGGGTTGGGTTAGGTGTAAATTAGGAATGTCCCAATCAGATTTTTTTGGTCTCAAGTCTTAATCTGAGTCATTTGATTTTGAGTATTTACTGACACTAAAAGCCGACCCGATACTTGTATAATAACGTTACATAAAAAACTATAAAGAAGAGTGAAAAAAACAGATCCAGGATGTTCATTATTTTTTACTTAATTCACCTTATTTTAACATTCAACAAGTGTGTTAACAAACAGAGCACTTCTGTGAGGTAACTTGAACAATCAAGTAATAAGTAGCATCAATTCTTACCTTTTGGACTTTAGTGCAACAGAAAATATAAATAATAATAATAATCTAATATAAAAACAAACAGCACCTCAACTAAAAATACCTGGCAGGCAATCCCAAGTTTACAAATCTCAGTTTGCTATGGCAATGTTGTCGTCATTACCTTTATATTACCTCCGGACCAAAGACATACTCGCACTTTCCACTTCAAGCTGCTTCTGTCTACTTTGCCATCATTTAACTAATAGCGTCTCTGCAACTAAGTGATGTCCTGGTACATGCGTTGCTGTTTTTGTGTGAAGTCGAGACCAAGGTCTAACTCTGTGCCACCGCATAACTATAGATGTGTTCAAAAATAATGAGAACATATATAATATACATACATTCGAGTCCTGATCAGGAGGTAATGTCCAATTCTGATCGAGTCAGAAACTGTGTGATCGGGCCCGATTTCAGATCACATAATCGGATCTGTAGTGTTAATGTTAATAACACACGATGTAATGGATAATTTAACAAATTATAGAAATAATTCTAGTTTCTAGCAACAACTTCCTTGCAATACTGCCCCTTGTCTTCAAACGGCGTGCAGAATGTGATGGAAGCACAGACAAATCCAGCTAAAGTTGCATTTCTATGGCTCCAAAAAAGCATGGAACACAACCATACAAAAGTGTTTTGCATTAGATTTTTATACATTTTTAATAAATTAAAATAGCGTTCAGTAACATCTACTCCAATTCCTTCAGCTGTGCTGTGAAATAAGGCATGTGAATAATGACCATAAGAAAAATTAACAAATTTTTTATGGAATAATATGAATGATGGAAATTACATGTAAACAGGATTAGGAGATTTGCTCCCGACTTGAAAGCATTGTATAGCTAGTAGGACCTTAAAGTACAATTTAAGTCAAAACTAACCATATGATTTTGTTATCTCACGTTGCTGGTTTAGTCAGGTATTGGGCATGGTTACATACTTAACCACGTCCCTCCAACTGTCACCTTTGACAGTGCTTTGACAACAAACAGAAATGGTGAGCAGGAGGTGTCTCAAGGGTTCTAAAACCCTTTTCCCGATTTTTCAGAATGAAATACAATCCCTACAATAGTTTGCTACATCCAATCCGCTCGCTGTAGAAAAAACAAGCCACGCCCACTGTTTTCTCATTTACATTATATTCTGTTTCGTTAGGAACTGCGTCACAATAAGACGGTTCATGTGGACTTTAAACTCTGATTATTGAAAATAATTCCATTATTCGTGCACAATGTAAATGTCTGTGACAAACAATACAATGACCGTTATTTTACAAACAATAACAGACTCATTAACAATGACTTCATCTTAAGTGACTCACTAAGTATTTGCAGTTCTTTTATCATATCCAATGTTTGCTTCTTAACAAAAGCATTGGCAGCACAGCAATATTAACAACGCTACCTCACAGCAATTTGTAACTTTTTTATTTAGTGGCTAATTTGTATGAAATCGTACAATCTCATTCCAACATTTTAGCATGATTTGCTTATCCCCCAATGATGGATGGGTTTAGGGGTGGGGTTAGGTGCCACACCTCCTTTTAAGATTTGTACATTTTACATTAACTACTAAATTGACAAAATAGTTACGTTTTATCCCGAGATCAGGCTGGTGTTAACCGTTTCGTTTTCTCCTGCAAAATGACAGTCAGCACCTAAATGAAATTCATTTAAAGGAATTGGTTGATTGATTCCCTCATTAAAAATGATAGCATTTGTCTCTACCTACTGGCAAAGAAGTGCAAAAAGTGAAAGTGAAAAGTGAAAAACTCAATAAAAAATGGCCACCACTACACCAATACACAGAGAAACTTCTGAACAACAGAGATTTTGTTTCATCTAATTAAATTTTCAATGTATAATATTGCCTTTAGTATTGGAGGCATTGTTGTGGTTTAACACAAACTGTTCATCCCTTTTTTTGTAACAGCCCTCAAGACCCATAAACACTGAACAGAAAATGGACTTTTCTCATTCTGAGCACATACCGTTCTCCACTTCAGTTTCTGCAAATATGAAATATTGCTCTTCTCAGTAGCTTTGAAAGGCCTAAATAACCAGGGATGGCCTGCTAATCTCTCTCCTTTTCTGGCATCCGATACATCTATGTTTTTAGCTGCTGTCTTGGACATCCTGGTGTTGCTGATATTTGTATCCATAACTAATATGGCAGGACACAGCTAATAAAAAATGTTATCAACATTGCTGTTAGAGTATAACAATTGAGAATTTGGAATTTTTGAATTTATGGTGGCACAGTGATATTAACCCTTGCGTCTTCTCCTAGCAACACAACAGTCAGTGCCTAAATGAACACTTCATTTAAAGGAGTTGGTTGATTGATGGATTTACTCATTGAAAAGTAATAGCGTTTGTCTCCACCTACTGGCGAAAAAATGTAAATTGAAGAAAGATTCACTAAAATAGCCACCACTACAACACAGAGACACTATTTTGACAACATGAAGTGAAATTGATCTCTTTTCTTATTGAATTAAATTTTTTTATTTATAATAGTTTGACACAGAGGTATTCCAGTGAATGCCTCTTCTCCAGTATTGGAGGCATTGTTGTGTTTTAACACAAACTGGTCCACTGTGGGTCGACAGTATTTTTGTAACAGCTCTCAAGACCCATAAACACTGAACAGAAAATGGACTCTTCTCATTCTGAGCACACACCGTTCTCCACTTCAGTTTCTGCAAATATGAAATATTGCTGTTCTCAGTAGCTTTGATAGGCCTAAATAACCAGGGATGGCCTGCTAATCTCTCTCCTCTTCTGGCATCCGATACATTTCTGTTTTTAGCTGCTGTCAAGATCTTCGACATCTTGGTGTTGCTGATATTTGCACCCTCAGTTAATATGGCAGGACACCGCTAATAAAAAAGTTATCATCATTGCTGTTGGAATTAACACACATTGATGCTGCAGATTAAACCATGAGCTTTTCTAGAGACACGCAGCAACTTTCACAATTTTTTACTTAAAAGGATAAAAGAAAGTTTTGACAGTGACCTTCTAAAATGTGTTTACTCCCTGACATTAATGCAGAGAAACAGTCTCGGCAGCTGAGCTTGAAAGGAAACTCAGCACATTTGGAGTGAAAAAAAGATTATATCGCTCAACCATGAAATGTGAACTGAGAGGTGTTTTCTTGGGTAGGACAGGATACAAGGTGATTTAACTCCCCAACTATTTCCCCACCAGGATTAAATGTGTTTATGGCGGTCTGTAGGGTGTGCTTCAGGATTGTTTCTGAAATTACACAACTGTACTGAGATTTTTCAGCTTCCTGAGCTGTTATGTATTTTGGATTTTTCCTCCATATTCATGCTTCTGATCAAACCGTTTCATTAGCATGCACTTTAATTTTTCACAGAGATGCAATTATAGAGTTTAATAAAACCCAAAACATCTCAGATTTGTCTTTTAGATATTTTGGAGACCAATTATTGTTTATTTTTTCTTTGTAATTGCTTTTCTTCGCTCAAAACGATAAGTATCAGCTGCTGTCTGTATAAACAATGCATTCCTTTTCGGAGACTAGCATTTCGGGTGGGTTATGTAAGTCTGATCATCCTGACTTTTTATGTGTTTGAAGTCCATCCACAAGCTAAATTCAAAACCACTTACTCAGATCTCTGGATTTTACAATAAAGACATTTATATTCATGCATTTCATGGATGCATTTATCCTAAGCGACTAGCACTGTTAGTTTCATTGATAACCTTGACATTATGAGCACCATTTACTGTTGGAGGCAGGCATATACACTACCTGACAAAAGTCTTGTCGTCGATCCCAATTGTAAAAACAACAAATAATGACTTCTTCTGCTTCTAGTTGATCATTTGGAAAAGTGGCAGAAGATTTTTTCCATTGAATCATCTGTTGAACTGCATTACAATCATCACAAATACTGCAGAAGACCTATTGGAACCCGCATAAACCCTAGATTCTCGCAGAAATCAGTCAAGTTTGGTGAAGGAAAAATCATTATTTGGGGTTACATTTAGTATGGGGGCTTGCGAGACATATGCAAAGTTAATGGCAATATCAACAGCCTGATCTATCAAGACATTTGTGCTGCCTATTGCATTGTAAACCACAGGAGAGGGCAAATTCTTAAGCAAGATAAGGCTCATTCACATACTTCAGCCTCCACATCAAAGTTCCTGAAAGCAAAGAAGGTCAAGATGCTCCAGGATTGGCCAGCCCAGTCACCAGGCATGAACATTATTGAGCATGAAGGAGGATGCATTGAAAATGAATCCAATGAATCTTGATGAACTCTGGGAGTCCTGTGAGAACTCTTTCTTTGGCATTACAGATGACTTTTTAATAAGTTATTTGAGTCATTTCAAAGATGTATGGATGCAGTCCTTCAAGCTCATGGGAGTCATATACAATATTATTTCTTTTTCCACTGCACCATGACTTTATATTCTATACTGTACATCATTTATGTTAAGTGACAAGACTTTTGTCTAAGCAAAGTCAGACCTTACTGCCCTAATTAAATAATTAAAAATCAAGGTATGATCATGTTTTATTTCGGTAAAATAGGCATAATCTTAAGGCATTTGCTTTTCAAATAAACCACTTCTGATAGCAAATAATCAATGACAAGTCAAGATATTATTTGTTGTTCCTAAAACTTTGATAGGCGACAAGACTTTTGTCAGGTAGTGTAGAAATATTTAGTAAATGTATTCATGAAGTGTTTATAAAAATTGGTTACACCTGAGTGCAGGCATTGTCAGGCCATTCTGCTCTCGTCTTTTATATTAGCCTACTAAGGGAAATCTGTGATTACCACAGTTGTCAACACCCTTAAAAATATCCGGTAATTTGTTGTTGATTTTTTTCAAATTTTTCAGAAAGATTTAGGTCATCTCTCCATTTCAGTGAAACCATAAAATAAAATGCAATCAGATATAATATGCTTCAGTTATTGATATGCATTGACAAACAGTGCTGAGTATAACGGTCATGATCATAATAATTATCATCGCCAGTGGAATTCCTTAATCAGTATTGTTGTATTCATTTTTGGAGTTGGTCTATAGAAATTGCTCATTGATATTGCTTTATTTGTTATGAAGTGGTTAGACAGCCAGTGTTGAGCTCTATACTGTCTAATAGAGTGTGTTGTAAGTTGAAAGCGCAGGCAGTTTGTTATCTTTACCGCTGCACGAGCGCCAGCACTGGCTCCCCTCTTCACATCAGACGTGTGAAAGCGATTTCTTGCAGAGACTGACATTGAATCTCATTCACCGTAAAATACATGGCAGACATGTCAGAGCCCGCGCCGCCATCCACCTCTCCATGACAGCAGATAAGAGGGCTTTAGCTTGAATTTCATATTTAAGGCATTTGCTTGAGAGTTTTTTTTTGTAAGTCTTACAGTTTACAGAGCTCTATTAAAATGGATTAGTCTGAAACAGTCTGCTCTCTTTTTAAGGATGCTCAGGGTGGACTGGTTGACGGTGTGTCAGATGGACTGACCTCACTTTTTATATGACAGTGTATGAAAGAACATGATGATGGGTCTTAAGGGGCTGTCAGAAGGATTGGCCTTGCTGTCAGTACATGTGCTTTGGGTTTGTCTGAAAACCCGACTGAGATTACAGGCCATAGACTAGTTTGTATACGTCATGAGTCTCAGAATCTGAAGCGTTCAGGTTTCGGGGAAAAACCCACCTGAATTTTAAAGATACATTTTAAGTGTGTCATTCTGTTATTTTGAATGCTGCTTCCGCTGAAAAAAAAAAAATTATTTTAATAAAAAAAAAAAATGATGTTAACTGCTCGCAAAAAAAAAAAAAAAAAAAAAAATTATATGGACTAAATCTAAACAAAACAAAACTTATTGAATTTGCTTGTTTAAATTCAGCCCATAAATTGTTTGCAACCAGTTACCTTTTAAAAAAATTTATCAAATCCAATAAATAATTTTTTTCAGTGTAGAAAGCAGCAGATTTTCTCTTTAATAATTTTATTTTAGAATGATGTGTAAGTGCATTTATTATTAAAATTTGATTAAGAAATAATGGTTATATATATCAGACCCCCTAGTTTTTCAGGATTGTTTTTGTGATTATTTTACGGTTAAAAAAGACTGATTTTGTGGTGGTAATTCCCAGAAAATTGTGGACAATTTTGCAATAAAAAAAAAAAAAATATATATATATATATATATATATATATATATATATATATATATATATATATATATATATATATATATATATATATATATATATATGCAATCTGAAACAATGATGATGACACAAATCATAAAAATAATTTATTTTGGTCTCTTGTCAAGACACGATCTGAAACATTAATAAATATTTAATAATAAATAATAAAATAAAATGTATATTTTTAGTAGTGTTCTTAAAAAGTGGTTAAAATCAAAATATCATTGTTTGCACAAATGGTTTACTATTAGTTTGTTTGATCATGCCGTCTTCGCTTTTGCCTTCAGTAATACTATGTGAAGAATTATAAAGTTGTGTATATGTATTTATTATATTTTTATTTTGTCAAGCCACCTGTGGACAGGTGTTGAGAATTAGCAAGTCTGCTAAACACTTAAACAAATGAATTTGATTGTCCTGTTTAATTTTGATGTCCATGTCGAATAAATAAATATGGTAGGGATTAAGCCAAAGGAAGGTTATATAAAGGGTGTCACACACTGGATGCGCTGATCTGTGCCGCAACACAGCACGCACATGACAGTTGAAAGCATCCCACACCAGACACGCACATTCGCATGTTAATAAAAATAAAACTAATCAGTTGTCGCTCTTTGGCGCGTAAGAAATATGAACAGTGTCCTGAGTCGTGGCTGGGCACCGCGGACAGCCGGCGAGAGCTGCTAACTTGCGGCACCGGTGTGAGTGTACCCTGATAGAAACCTATGATTAGAATTCTAAAATGCATTGCGCTGTGTAACATGTTGCTAAGCAGCGCTACTAGTGTGCGACCTGCTTAACTCTTATTTTTATCTATGATCTTACTTTCTCTCAGATATCACTCCTCGGAGCATCTGAGATTATGTCACACATAGGACATTTGTTAGGCTTCCCCTAATGTAATACACCTAAAAGACAGACTGCCGTAAAACTCTTGAATGGCAGGGAAGCGTTTTAGCTGCAGGAAAATAGTTAAACGAAATAATTTATTGATCTGACGCACATCATTTCTGCTCCGGTCTCCCCCACAGTCCAAAGACATGCGGTACAAGTGAATTGGGTAAGCTAAATTGTCCATGGTGTTTGAGTGTGTAAGGATGTTTCCCAGAGATGGGTTGCAGCTGGAAGGGCATCCGCTGCATAAAACATATGCTTGATAAGTTGGCGGTTCATTCTGCTTTTTTCAGTGTTTTAAGGGAAATTTAGTGTGTTCTGACCTACAGTATCCCCCGATTAGCTATTTCAGACGTTACTATAGTCAAACTATGCATCTGATTTGATGTTACTATAAGGCTATGGAGACACAAACACCTACTTTATGAGAAAACAGTCTTGTAAACATTTACAGATGTCTAACCGTGTTGTACATCTGCTGGTTTCAGACTGACGAATGGCTGTTTTCTCGCATAGATAAGAACGATTACGTATTCACAATCGCATGAACCATTATATGAGTGGTCAGATAATAATTCTTGTTTTGACATCCTTTGAGAGGGATCATCAAACATTGATTAGGTAGGTCAATCTTCCCCAAACTCCTCTGTAATTTGCATATATATATATATATATATATATATATATATATATATATATATATATATATATATATATATATATATATATATATATATATATATACATACATACATATATACATACATACATACATACATACATACATACATACATACATACATACACACACACACACACACACACACACACACACACACACACACACACACACACACATATTCCATATTGACATGATAGCATCACGCAGTTGCTGTAGATTTGTCAGCTGCACATCCATGATGCTAATCTTTGTTCTACCACATCCCAAAGGTGCTCTATTGGATTGAGTTCTGGTGACTGGTGAGACCATTTGTGTACAGTGAACTCATTGTCATGTTCAAGAAACCAGTCTGAGATGATTCACACTTTATGACATGGTGCGTTATCCTGCTGGATGTTGGTACACTGTGATGATAAAGGGATGGACATTGTCAGCAACAATACTCAGGTAGTCTGTGGTGTTTACACAATACTCAATTGGTACTAAAGGGCCCAAAGTGTGACAAGAAAATATCCCCCACAAAATTAAACCACCACCACCAGCCTAAACTGTTGATACAAGGCAGGATGGATCCATGCTTTCATGTTGTTGACACCAAATTCTGACCCTACCATCTGAATGTCACAGCAGAAATCGAGACTCATCAGACCAGGCAACGTTTTTCCAATCTTCTATTGTCCACTTTTGGTGAGCCTGTGCAAAATGTAGCCTCAGTTTCTTGTTCTTAGCTGACAGGAGTGGCACCCGGTTAGGTTTTCTGCTGCTGTAGCCCATCCGTTGGACATGTTGTGTGTTTAGAGATGCTCTTCTGCATACCTCTGTTGTAAGAAGTGGTTATTTGAGTTTCTGTTGCCTTTCTATCAGCTCCAACCAGTCTGGCCATTCTCCTCTGACCTCTGGCATCAACAAGGCATTTGCGGCCGAAGAACTGCCACTTACTGGATATTTTCTCTTTTTTGGACCATGCTCTGAAAACCCTAGAGATGGTTGTTTGTGCACACACCAGCAGATCAGCAATTTCTGAAATACTCAGACCAGCCCGTCTGGCACCAACAACCATGCCACGTTCAAAATCACTTTAATGAACTTTCCTCCTCATTCTGATGCTCATTATGAACTTCAGCAGATCATCTTAACCATGTCTACATGCCTAAATGCATTGAGTTGCTGTCATGTGATTGACTGATTAGATATTTCTGTTTACGAGTAGTAGGAAATGTGTGCTACTAATAATGTGGCTGGTGAATGTATATGACATTTTCCAATATTATGTCACTGCTGCCACTCAGCATGGTGCTATGAGAAGCCAAAAGTGAATTTTTCTATGTTGAGTATTGACATTTTGCATGATAGTTTGAACCCACAGCATTTGAGCTGTCTGCTATGAATGAATAACATGTTTTATCTAAATAATTCACAACTTACTCTCTCTCTTTCTCTCTCTCTCTCTCTTTACTGCTTTGTGATTCGTGAGTGGGCAACAACAAGCACATGTACATCAAATGTGAATTATCACCTCTGGAAAAAAATGAATAGTTATAGTCAGAATAAATGGCCAACCTAAAGAGCGTAGGATGTAAATAGCAGTCGGTTTTCACGTCTGGTTCTGCTATTGAATGCCGTCTGACAAATGGCTGTCACTCCACATGCAGTGTTAAACTGTGATGGGTCGTGACTCATGACATGAGATGTGCTCTCTCAATGAGCATGAGGATGACATGTGTTTTAGTATGCCATTTGCCTGTTTGTTATATGTGTTGACGTGCTGTTCAACTACTGGCAAATTTCTCCATGATGTGTTTTTTCTTTTATTCTAATATGATGTTGAAGGGTTAGTTCACCCAATACTGAAGATGTTGTTATTTTCTCTCCCCTCCCTTGCCATACTTTTTCTGTTAAACAAAAAAGAAGTTATTTTGAAAAATGCTTCCATAGTATTCCGTAGTATTTACTTTTTCCAGCCTGATCTCACTAGGAAACATAACTATTTTACATTTTGTCAGTTTAGTGTCTAATGCACTCATACGAGTTCAGTCATATGAAAATGTACGATTTTAAAAAGGAGGCGTGACACCGAACTGCTGTTCTCGCATAAATCCACCAGAGGTCACTGTCAACTGACTGACTGAGCAATCGACCGATCCGCTAAACCCAACCGATAATGTTTTAAAAAGCACTGTTTGACCAGCGCTTACCCACTTCCCTAAACACAACTAACAATGTTCAGAAAATCAATTCAGAAAAAGAAAAGCCTTCTGATTTATACCACGTCTTCAGATTTGAACACATTCTGAATGTTATTTACTTGTTTATTTTATTTGGCTTTTGTTTTTGTCTTACCTGCTTACCTGGACTCCAATCCCATTGTCAACTCCTCTTTGCATCTTTAGTCGGCCAACATACATGACGAGCTAACTAGACAAACTGGTAACAGCAGGAAAGTCGTTCACATGGTGGTAAGTGATCAGCTGCTATCGCAAAAAGGAACAGTGTCATCAGAAATTTATATAGGGTTACGTTTTTATGAGCCTATGTTGACTAAATTAAAATTTGTAAATTGCAGAGAGATGCTTTTTTTCTATATGGAGGTCAATGGTTATAAGGTATTATAAAAAAAATTTAAATAGCTTTTTTTGTGTTCAGCAGAAAAAAAAAAAAACGCATAAAAGTTTGGAACCACATTGAGGGTCAGTGTATTTTCCTTTTTGGGTGAATTATCCTTTTACTGCTGTCTGGAAACGTTTGTTTGTCTGATTTGACTTTTTTTCGTTATTGTTTCTTTTTTCTTTTATTTATTCATTTTCTTTCTGAATTAATATTGTCAATCCTAAGTGTGGAATTTGATTTGTTAAAATAACGTTTAAAATATAATTATTAATTTAAATAAAAAATAAACTATAATTATAATTCTTCTTCTTCTTCTTCTTCTTCTTCTTCTTCTTCTTCTTCTTCTTGTTATTATTATTATTATTATTATTATTATTATTATTATTATTATTGGGGAGTCACGGTGGTGCAGTGGGTAGCATATTTGCCTCACAGCAAGAAGGTCGCTGGTTTGAGCCTTGGCTGGATCAGTTGGCATTTCTGTGTGGAGTTTGCATGTTCTCCCTGTGTTCACATGGGTTTCTTCCGGGTGCTCCGGTTTCCCCTTACAAGTCCAAAACATGTGGTATAGGTGAATTGAGTAAGCTAAATCGTCTAAAGTGTATGAGTGTGAATGAGTGTGTATGGATGTTTCCCAGTGATGGGTTCAGGCGGGAAAGGCATCCACTGGGTAACACAGGGTTGCTCAACCCTGTTCCTGGAGATCTACCTTCCTGCAGATTTCAGTTGCAACCCATATCAAACACACCTGCTGTAATTATCAAGTGCTGTTCAGGTCCTAATTAATTGTTTAAGGTGTGTTTGATCAGGGTTGGAGCTGAACTATGCAGGAAGGTCGATCTCCAGGAACAGGGATGAGCATCACTGGCGTAAAGCATATGCTGGATAAATTGGCAGTTCATTCCGCTGTGGCGACCCCAGATTAATAAAAGGATTAAGCTGAAAATAAAATAAATGAATGAATATTAATTTACTTCCTAAATTAATATTGTCAATCTTAAGTGTGGAATTTGATATGTGAAAAAATCGTTTGATTGATAATTATCAAATTTAAGTAAAAATTACTGTTATTTATTCATTTTCTTTTCAGAATTTCAGAATCTTTTCATTTTCTATGCAAACTTCACACAGAAATGTCAACTGACCCAGCCGAGGCACGAATCAGTGACCTTCTTGCTGTGAGGTGATTGTGCTACCCACTGCACCAACGTGCAGCTCAAAATAAATTATTATTATTATTATTATTATTATTATTATTATTATTATTATTATTATTGTTGATATGCTTAAATGATGTCCCTTAGAGGCATTTCTACTACAGCCAGCAATTCTTGAAATGTTAGCCATAAGGTAAATATCAGTTTTGCACTGAACATTTTGTAATTTCTAATTAAGATATAGTTTAGTCAAAAATATGTTAAAATGTATTACAATTATGTGTAGTTTTTATAAAGAAAATGCTCGAATTTACCTTAGCTAGCAAATGGAGTCAGGCATTTTTCTCCTATTTTAATTAACAATAGATATTGTTTACGGTTTTTGATATTTTATTAATTTATTTTTGATATTTTATTTATTATTTATTTGTTTCTGTTTAATTGTGGTTAAAGTTTTTGTCACCTATAAAGTTCACATGTGTTTGTTTGTGTATTTGCTTATTTGGAACATTTAATCATTTTTATTTTAGCCTTCAATTGTTTAAATTGTCAATTTTAAGTTTAACTGAATAAACTGACAACTATTTCATTAAAAATAAGCATGTTGAAGATGATTTTTCTTTGTGAATGCTTTTTTGCCTTACGCACACCCATTTATAATGGAGCACTTCATTATTTTTAATAAATCCAGGTCTGAGCTTCGGGGACCTTAATATTGGCCTTGCCGTATTTATTCATGATGATAAATAAGATGATATTATATTTAATTTCAAGCTTTCTGTCCCAAGGATAAGTTCCCCTCTTTACTATTCCAGCCATGACACTGTAATATAGTTTGCAGGACATCTCAATATTATAATAACTCTCTGGTTTCAGATGAGTATTGGTAATATTTTGTTCCAAGAATTAAACCGAATGAGAAAGCCATTCCGCTGAATCACTTATAATTTTATTGAATATTATTTAGTTATTGACAATTTGTAACTTTTTGACTTAATTTGTATGATTTCACTTAAAAAGAAACTATAGGCTGATTTATAATTCTGCGTCAAGTAATCAGCATTTAAGTGATCAGACCCATGTGCGTTGATTGTGTTGCTCTGCAATAACATTTCCAAAATGTTAGCTGGCAGAAGGTTTTTATGTTCCTCTGTGTTGTTTCTTCATGGGGGTTTTGTTTTTTCCTGAACGCTACCTTAATGTACAAGTAGTTAAAACTCACTCATTCAGAGGTGGGAACTGGCGGGCATGCAACATTTTTAATCATAAGGTAAACACAAAACAAAAGTTTTCGTCTGGAGCTCCTTAACAGGACTTGACACTTGTAAACTCTCTCTTCATCGGGCTTGTGCTCAGCACCACCCACAATATTAAGTGCTACCAAGCCGACCAATCACAAAGCTTGTGCTACGTGTAGTTGCAGCATGTAGTTACCATACCTGCTAACACTCCCGTTTTCCCCAGGAGTCTCCTGTATTTCAGACCCATCTACATTGGTTTAGAATCCAATCGCAGTGGAAACTCGCTCCATAGTATATACTAACACCACAGCATATAATACCAGGTTCTTAACAGTGTTATTCAGACACCTCACCCCTGAACCTAACCCCCCGGTCTCTTGGATTTTCAAGGACAAATGTTTGCAGGTATGGTAGTTAAATTTTTTGAGAGGTGTGCGTCAGCGTCGGCATCAGCCATGGCAAGGGCTATGCGACCACTGGCAAGCTGCTACGTAGCATATGCGTGCACTTGACACAAAAGTATAAATCAGCCTTTAATGTAAATGAGCTGAATTCTTAAGAGTTTTTTGGGACAACCTAATTGTTTTAACTACTTCAAACTACTTATTTAATCAGACATTTAGATTGATTTGGGATTTACCACATTTTTGTAGTATAAATAATGTATGTAGGGCGTTCACACTGAAAACTCTAAAAATAATAAGTGCACTTTAATTATCAGGATGATGCACTTATTCAACTTATTCGTTAAATTCATTGTGAAATGATGGACACTTCACGCACTCAGCTGCTGCTTTGCTCACGTAGCGTATCGGTTACATGATCGGTCAGTCAGTTGGCCAGTCGGACGGTCAGTCAGTCAGTCAGTTATTCAGTTGACAGCAGCCGCTGGTGAAATTGCGAAAACAAAAGCTGCAAAAAAAAAAAAAAAAAAAAAAAAAACTGTTGCTCCTGGGACATATTTGTTGCTCTCCAGAAATGTATATAGGGGTACGCAATCAGAAGAGCCTGAGTTGTAAAAATGAGCTGAAATAACAGAGACTATGAGAATTGTTTTGGACAAGTTCAATCCACTTACATTTGTTACAATCACTTAATTGATTTATTTTTTTTTAATTCAGCTTTTATTTCCAAAAATGAAAATATACAATTTTTACAATCAGATAGAAAACTACATTTATCAGGTATTATCCCGTATATGTATCCCCCATCCCCCCACCCTGTTATATGCACATCCAGAAACAAAGGATAGCTGTAGTTTGGACCAAGCAAGTAAATAAATTACATTAAATTTGACTTTCATATTATCAAATGAGGGTTAAGTGTCTAGGATTTCTCTAATGTCACATATATAGATTTTCCGTATCGTCAAAATGTACAGTTTAGCATGGTTGATCTGTGCTGATGATAGTTCCAGGTACAGTATTTTCAATAATGAATGCAACCAGTGTTTGACAGAGAGATGATGAAGGGGTTTCCACCTCTATACCAACATTTTTCAAGTAGCAGTTGAAGCAACTTACCAAAATATATAGACCTTTGCATTTAAGGGAAACTGTATGGTGACCTGGAACTTGGGACGTGATGGTGGGATGGTGGAAAAAACAGGTGTGGTCATCATCCAACGTCCAACCTAAAATCAACCAAATATCAACGTCTAACCATGTTACACCTTGACGTTGTGTGGATGTTACCACAATGACATGTATCAGATGTTGGGTTTTGGTCACTTTCCAACACAACCTAAAATCAACCAAATATCAATGTAATTTGACATCGTTGTTGGACATCAAAATAACGTTGTCCTTAGACACTGGCTAAACATTGAATTTTAGTCACCTGACATCACAACCTAAATCTAACCTAATATTAACATCTTAAAATGTTGTGTGCCTGCTGGGTAGAACAAACAATTTTTTTTTAACTTTAAATAAAATGTCCAGCAGAGAATCCCAAAATTTTTGCACCTCCAACATCATACTGTATGTAAAATGGTCTCTGGATGCTTTGGTTTAAAGAACTTACAATGAAGATGTGGAGATAAACCTATAACCAGTTGATTTGTGTTGGGACAACATGAATGAATTATGTGGAACCCTGCATTCTTTACTTTTTCATTTATTTTAGTTTGATTTGCTCATCTCCCAATGCACGATTGGGGAAACAACTCCTTTTAAAAATCATACATTTTCATACAAATTAAACAGTATGATTTTGTATGATTTACAATAGCCATCTTCTGACTATATAGTAGTTTCCTCATGAAATCAGGCTGGATATGTCTCTGTTAACCATTCCCAACAAAATCAGCAACTTTTCAATGTCATTTTATAGCCTACAGACGGTCAATAATTAAACTCTGCTTATTTCAAATCCTATTTTTATGGTTTTCTTAATCGAGCCGCAATAAACAGACTGCAGAACTCTGCATCGAGGCACTTTTCTCCCAAACAAACAGACCATTTCAGAATCAAAGAGATGCAAATGAAGTCGAGTAAATTGCAAGATAGCGAAAGCCATGTTAACTTTTTGATCATTTTGTACCATATCAAAGCATGGCAGATCTGCTGGAGTGCCAGCCTCATAAAGCGTCTGCACCTGTCCTCTTTCAGTTCTTTGATTCATATTTCACCGCAGCTCTGCAACTGAATACACACACACAAGCCTCCAGGTTTGCTTTCCTTTTGCTGTGCACGTCTGCTCCATCCTTGTAAACAAACCGGCTGTGCATTTAGGTACGTTACACCATGCCGCTCATCATGCAGAAGTTAATTTCGTGCTATCACAATGAAGAATCACAAGCCATGGGTGACGGCGGCTCTTTAAATAAAGCTAAGCGACAGCCTCATAAAAAGGAGAAGACATTCCTGATAGGAGAAGTAAACATGTTGCGCTGTTTCTGCTGAGAGCGACTGCATGTCAGCATGTCAGCCTGTCAGCAGCTGCGTGTGTGGACACTTTTTCAGAAAGTCAGGAGGGTGGTCTTATCTTGGGGTCTTTAGGGGGATTAAGAAGGACTATTAGAGGTTATTCATTCATAACAAATTAATGTGGAACATGCATATAAATCACAGTGTGAGTAATGAAGCCCAGTTTATGCTAGTGTGAATGGAGGTTGAAGCTGTATTATTATATATCAGGTACATCTTGTTAGCAGTTGGACATTTTAGCCTTTAAAATCCATTTTTACTCTTCAAAATGATTGATTTATGATTATTATCATTTATTATTATGATTTTTAATAGCCTATAATTAGCCTTCTGGCCTCCAACTTTAAAGTGTGAAATCAAAATCAACCCAATATAGATTTCTAGTCAAGCACCAAATATGGAGCTACGTTTTTTTTGTTTTTTTTTTTTTGCAGTTTTTGTCTTCGCGAATCCACCAGAGGCCACTGTGTATGCTTTTTAACGTGTCAAATTTCTCTCGCGAGTGCCATTCGCACCTTCTCTTCTAGCTTAAATTCACCACAGGCCGTTGTCAACTGTCTGTTTGACCGCCTGACTGACTGACTGACTGACCGATTGACTGACCCACCCTCCTTCTTCTCTAAACCCAACCAATAGTGTTTTAAAAGCACAGATTGACCCGGCCACCCACTTCCCTAAACCCTGTCGACAGTTTTAAAAAGCAATCCAGAAAAATAAAAGTCCTTGCCTGATTTTTACCACCTTTTTTAGACTTTACCACATCTCACCTTGTTATTTACTTGTTTATTTTATTTTTTGGCTTCTGTTTTACCCGCTTTCTGGAACCGTTATTCACCAGACTTGAACCCCGTCGTCGTGGTCAACATGTCTCTGCATCTCAAGTCCACCGACGTACATGGCAAGCTAACTGGACTAAACTGGTTACAGCAGGAAAAAGCCATCCATACAGAGGTAAGCAGCCAGCTGTAAGCGAGAAAAGAAATGTTGTCATAACGTCCTTGTAGGGTTCCTTTTAAAAATAAAACGGAGCCATATGTACTTCTGGCTACATAATTCACAATCTCCAGAAATGTATACGTTTTCAGAATGAGTCTATCTTGATCAAAATTGACATTGTTTATTTGCAAAAGTATGTGCTAGTAGTTTTTTTTGTTTTTGTTTATGTGAACAATTTATTTGCATTGAAAAAAAAATGTTTTGGTAATCTTTAATTAAATCTGACCATTTGGTTTTGCATTTGAAGTAGTGGGACTTCTCTGATGATGTCAGTTTGACAGCTTCAGCCACAATATTCTTATCTACGCCTCTCTTACTGTTAGGCCATGTCCACACTGACGCTAATACACTTTCGTTTAAAATTGCACATTTTTCTCTTTGTGTTGGCCTTTCTGTCACACTAAGATAGCGTTTTTAATAAAATTAAAATGTTGATTTTTAAAATAAAAGCAGTCTAAAGCAGATAAATTTGAGAATGCTGTTTTGGAGGCTTTATAAAACGATGACGCATTTCAGTCATGTGAGCAATTCAGCTAAAATGGTGGACGACATTGTAAAGCAGATGTTTTAAATACTGTCTGTTTTGACAGTTTTATTAAAAAATATTGTCAGTTTGTACATGTGTAGAGGGTCAATAAATATGTAATGTGTGCATATATATATATATAAAGGTCATATAAAGATGTTGAACAAAGCAGCTCGGGTCAGAGTTCATTAAAGACCGCCAGAGCTTGTATTGATTTGTTTCTTTACTTCTCTGCGGGTAAGAGAAATATGGTTTGGATAAACACTTAAAATGAAGTTAAATGAGACAGGATGGTTTTGTTGCATATGTGAATGCAGATGTATGCATCATCGGGTGATTAATTGGTTGTTTTGTGTGATTTTATAGTAATTAACTTGTGTAATCTGTTAAAGGGCACCTATGGTGAAAAATCTACTTTTTAAGCTGTTTGGACAGACGTGTGTAGGTTTAGTGTATAGACTGTCATATTGGGGTGATATAAATACACCCAGTCCTTTTTTTTCAATTTATCAACATAAAAACGGTGGATCAATTGAGGCATTTTTGAGATCGACTACAACTTGATGTAGGAGTGCGGTCACCCCACTCACCAATATTGATTGACAGGGGCATCATCAAATCCTCAGTTTGTTGTTTTACGTCCGCCATTTTCAGCGTGTGAGTCAAAGCGATGTCACTAAAAGAAACACCCTTGCTCTATTTTTAGATGTAAGGCTCATTGGGCTCAACACAAGATCAACATTCAGCACATGATCACTATAATCGGTGCCATTGTTTTCCTTCACTGAAAATAACGAACTTGCCTTAAGAGGGTTGCACTCCAGAAGCGCCTTTCAACGTCGCGCAGCGCCATGGATTTTAGATTTCTAAACATAGGTTTCTATCAGGGCACACACACCGGCGGCTCAAGTCGGCGGCTGTCCGCAGTTCCCAGCCACAACCCAGGATACTGTTCATATTTCTGCCATGCCACAGAGCTCCATCTGAATAGTTTCATTTTAAATAACATCCGAATGTGCGCATCTGGTGTGCCATGTCGCGGCTCTGAACAGCGCATCCTGTTCCTCAGTTAAAGTTAATTCAGTGTACGTGGTTATTAGTCTCGGTGTACAAGATCAGAACTTTAAACTAGCACACAGTTGGCTGTAAAACTATACAAAGACACAAATGAATTTTGTACTCTCTGCTTGGTCTGAGCCGTACATGTACAGCTGAATGCTGGTCCTCTCACTGCTGCTTCTCTCTGTCTGCCTGTCTGTTGCCAAACACAAAGCGGGGGAGCTCTTGGCTTCACCCCCTTGTTAAGTTAGGCGAGAAGTAGAAACTAATTTTCATGTGAAGCAACACACCCCTAAAACAGTGACCTGCAAACACGCCACCAAAATAACACTTTTTAACACAATATAATAAAAAATCTAAATTGTGTTTTGAACTGAACCTAAACTGGCACACTCAGAAGAATCATAATAATTATATTAAATCTTAAAAAGGGGGTACACTAGGTGCCCTTTAACTAATGTGCAAAGAAACCACACAGAATAAGCAAGCTCGTATTAATTTGTTTCTTTATTTCTTTGCAGTTACACATGTTACTTACCCATTTGGGTCTCTTCAGCCTGAGGCGGGTAACACATGCTCCAAATTGTCTCAATTCAAATGACATGGAATGTTTACTGGGAACTATTGTCACGTTTTGACATTTTGAGGCAATGATTCAAAGAGACGGAAAGTAAATAAATGGCAAGCAGATATATCACAGGTAAATGCAACTTACATCTGTGAACATGCACAGTACATAAACGAAAGCATTTTCAGTCAATTTACTGTTGATAATGGAAAGAATGAAACTGATAGTGTGAACATGGAATGTTTTTAGATGAAAACACAGTTGTTACTGTCAAGTAATGTGCGTTTGACAGGTTTGTACCTCGCGTTTTTTTCATACAGATTGCAAAACTAAAAAACGTTTGCTTTCAAGTGCACTTGGTTCATTTAATAGTACAGATTTCAAGCCTTATGTGGATATATTTCTTATGTCTGTGAAGCATGTATTCACTGAGATCCCAGTGTGTTTGTTGACCACAAAACTGTCGTAAAATCACGTTCGGTCTGAGCTTCTCTCCCGGAGAATCGTCAGTCTGAAGTGATCGATGATTGGCTCCTGTACTAGCAGGCAGGACTTCATTTGCCTTTTTGACCGTTACCAGTGTTGCCAGGTTTTGAATTTGATTTTGTGGGTAAAAAATGACATCGGCGTGTAGTGAAAATTTGGGTAACTTTGAAAGAAAAAAAAAGTGCTTTTTGGTTTTCAGCGGGTTTTAGTTTTTGGGCTGGAATCAGTCAGCTACATCTGGCAACACTGACCGTTACACTTTTCCCTATTCGTAGTGATGGGTAGTTCGGATCATTTTACTGACTAGGATCTTTGAGTCTCGTTTATCGAGATGAACAAATCTTTTTTTGATTTTTCGAGTCATTTCGTTCATTTGGTTCAATTTGCCAAAATATTACTAAAATGTTACAAATTGCTTCCAAACACATCTACAACTAGCCTAAAAGGTTGATCACACGACAAATAAGTCATAAATAGAATACTATAAGAAGGAGAAAATAATAATTCAATTGTTTACCTGCTCTTTTGTCTATGAAGGTATTGTTGTCTCTTTGCTCAGCTCACCTCTTCATGTCTTCAAATGTCAATGATTCGTTCATGTTACACTGAGAGTCACATGTAACCAATGTACACAGTCTGAGTTGATAGGAGCCATGATAATTAGTTCACCTTTCAATTCAATTCTTTTTCCGGCTCTAAACGCAAATGATTGTCCGTAAGGAACGAATGACTCAGACCCGATAGAGGACTCGAAAGATGAACGGTTCAATTCTTTTTCCGGCTCTAAACACATATGATTGGCTTCAGCCTGTCTGCGATGAACGACTCAAAAGACTTGAAATGAACGATATCACCTGCACAAATGTGCGCATGCAAGGATGAACGAATCACTCCCTGAGAGGACTCATAGTTCCCGAGTCATATTGAAGATTTGTTCAAAATGAACAAATCATTCATGAACGACCCATCACTAACGTGTGACATCTCTTATGTATTCAGTAATCTTTGCTAGTATGTAAGCTTAACTGTAATATTTTATAGTAGATGTAGGTTACTTGTCCATGTCAATATTCGATTCCATTGTAGTCTTGATATTATTTCTTAATAACATTTTGGAACTAAGCAAAATAATAGGCCTACCTGCAGTCAGAATGAATATGTTGTAACTATGTTATTAGTTTCCAGAGCTTACTGTGCTCTTTTCTGTTTTCTCCTCTGCACATGAAGGGCCATTTGATGCAGGTGTGACAAAGACGTTCACTTGTTGCCAGACAACAGTCCGCTAACTGCAAGCGGCAAAAGGATTCAGTGTTATTGCGAATCAACTGATACTGCGTGAGTAGAGCTGAGAATTGAAGAAGCCATTGATTTAGCAGTCACTAAACGGATGAACAGGGACACACCTGCCGTCATGCACAAGTTGCATTGTGCTGATATGCAGTCCAGTGCAGTGAGGTGTGTATTGCTCACTGATGTGGAAAATGCATATTAGCCATGCAAAACACATAATGCTAGCACACAAACCCTGCGGCTGTTTTATTAATGAGTTTACTGCGCTTCCTGCGTCTCTTTGTGTTAAACAGTTGTCTTTGGAGCTTGGATTTATTTGACCTCAGTCATTAATGAAGAATTTAATGTAGTTTCTATGAGGTTATCGGGCTCAAATGTCAAAGATCGTTTAATGGTTATTCATGTTGCCCGCGAGTGTCATTTGAAAGTGAAATGATTTCACATTTCACATTACCTTCTTGTAACGCAATCATAGTAGATCAAGGGCACAGGGTGTAAACATTTTGTTATGCTGTCAAAGATAATGACATTATATGATGTATAAGGCAATTAGGAAGGCATGCAATAGGATTTGCATTAGATTCCCTGATTCAATTCTGATTCGCAAGCTCCGGTTTTGATTCTTAATTTATTTATATTTATACATTTAGCAAATGCTGTTTTCCAAAGCGTCTTACAAAAAGTTAGTTTAGCAGTTTTGTTATTATAAATATTTATTGTTATTTATTGTTTCTGGTGCAAATAAAGAGTAAAAGGAAAGAGTGTGTCCTATGGGTAGTTTGTCAAGTCCACTCACCTGTGTGAAGCACATTTAGGAATGCACAGCATTTGGAACATGGGGTTTTAATAAGGAAATGTCTGGTGCATATGGAGAGGAAAGAGTGTGTGGTTTCCCCAATGCTTTCTCATGGCAATTCATTTTTTTTTTATTTAGTGGCTATTCATTTATTCATTTTCTTTTTAACTTAGTTCCTTCATTAATCAGCAACCCAATCTGCAACCCAACACTGGGAAAAACCCATGCACACTTGCATTCACACACATACACACAGCCACTAGCTTATTCAATTCACCTGTACTGCATGTCTTTGGACTGTGAGGGAAACCGGAGCACCCGGTGGAAACACGCGAAAACGGGGAGAACATGCAAACTTCAAACAGAAGTGCCAACTGCGACCTTCTTGCTGTGAGGTGATCGTGTTACCCACTGCGTCACTGTAACGCCCTGATTTAGTGGCTATTTCGTATGAATACGATCTCATTGGTACAATTTAGTATGATTTACTCATTCCCCAATGGCGGTTGGGTTTTGGGGTGGAACATTTTACAAGACTCTTTTAAAAACCATCAAATTTGAATGTGAATGATTTAACCACTAAACTGACAAAAGACAAAATAGTTATGATTTTTTGTGAAATTAGGCTGGTTTGTCACTTGTGGTTTCTTGATCTGAATCGGTGCAAATAGATTAAGCGCAAATGCGATGCAAATTAAATTAAAAACAGTTAACGCTGAAGATCAGAAAATGGTGATCTCATGAAAGGAAATTTTGAAGAGTCACATACTGTAAAAATATTTGCTATTTATACACTCAAAAAATGACATTTGCTGTTTGTTCAAATAACTTATTTACATTAAGCCAGTGGTTCTCAAACTTTTTTCATCAAGTACCACCTCAGAAAAAAATTGTCTCTCTAAGTACCACCATAATGACAAGGAAGAAAAAATCCTATTATTATTGTCAGCCACGTTAAACATTATAAATAGTTTGAACATTAACACTGTACTGTACTTATTGGTAGAAAAACATAAATAAAAAGTCAACGTTTGAAAATGAGCTTTAAAAAAAATCATTTAAAATAGTAGGCTACTGATCTTAAAGTAAAAAGAAAACTGCTGTACTTAATAAATATAGCTGGACCTTATAAATATAGGCTATATGTCATCATATTCATTTATTAACAATTTTTGATAAATTTTGAAATATGTGTTGCATGTATACATGACATTTTAGCCTATATCTTGAAACTTAAATTAACTTACTGTGCATCCTTCACAGTCAGAAAAGTAAGTGATTATGTGCATACATACACTGCTTGACCTATTCATACGTGATTTATCCATTGATGCGTGTGGAATTTCTGTGATTCTCATCTTAACTGGATTGTGGAGTTTGTGTTGACCACACACAGAGACTAAGGCCCAATCCCAGTTGTATTTTTGTACCCCTACCCCTTCCCCTTCCCCTTAGGCCTTGCAACGGAGGGTTAAGGGGAAGGGCTTCAAAATTTACCGCTAAGAATTGGGACAGCTCTACAGCACCTGCACACATCATCATACGTCCTCGCAATCTCTTGCTTCATATGAGATCAGATGATGGCAACTGCTGTAGTGATTCCAGTTGTGTTATTTTTTGGTATTTATCTTCAGGAAATCACTGAAGGCATTTTTTTTGTTATCATAACGATCTAATGTGGCAATAAGACTGTAACTGTTCTGTGTATTTACACAGTGTTTATATTCATCGATGTAAACACACAAAAACAACATTAACATTATAGAAGACACTGTAAAAAGCTCTTCCCAGCCACTAGACTTTTCTGACAGGGTATTCCAGTGTCATCGACTGTCAGAATGTTGTGGGACTGCGTACAGAAGTTATTATTAGGGATTATAGATTATGAAATTTAGCGATTTTTATTTTAGCGGTTTTATTAAAAAACATGACGCTAAAACGCGAACACGGTTATGAATATATTAAAACATGTGTTTGTAATCAGTGGACCTCCTTACTTCCGGGTGCAGTAGGTAGTGCTGTCGCCTCACAGCAAGAAGCTCGCTGGTTCAAGCCTCGGCTGGGTCAGTTGGCATTTCTGTGTGGAGTTTGCATGTTCTCCCTGCGTTTGCATGGGTTTTCTTCAGGTGCTCCAGTTTCCCCCACAGTCCAAAGACATGTGGTACAGGTGAATTGGGTAGGCTAAATTGTCTGTAGTGTATGAGTGTGAATGAGTGTGTATGGATGTTTCCCAGAGATGGGTTGCAGCTGCTGCATAAAACATATGCTGGATAAGTTGGCGGTTCATTCCACTGAGGCGACCCCAGATTAATAAAATGACTAAAAGAGAGAAAATTAATGAATAAATTAAGTCAACTTAATTCCTTTATGTTGTCTCAACTCAAATCAGTTGTGTTAAAAAATTGTTATAGTGTAATGAATCCACAACACCAATGATGACGCTGTAATGGTCTGAGTGGGGATCGAACCCGGGTCTACGGTGTGGTTAGCAGTAGTTCTTACTACATGAGCCAAGTCACCAACTTGGGTCTGTTCTTAATGATCTAAGATGATTTGGCAGATCCTGGATCTTTTAATCTTGATAACTGATCTCTCGCTAATTTGGTTCTTCAAACAAGTTCGGAATCAGATTAAAATGTCTGGATAAACTGATCTGAGATCGCTGCATGTGTTGTGAAGGACAGATCTATCGATTCTCGAAATCATGATCAGCAATGCAACGATTGGCTGACGGCACAGCAGCGTAATAACATCATCTGATTAATATTCAATTATCCATGTTAGCTGAATTACCTCAAATTAGCAGTAAACGGCTTGTTAAATATGACACGCAATAACCTTCCACATTTGTTGTGAGCTGCAGGCTTTACACTTTCATGTGTCAAGAGTATTCATCATGTATTTCAATGCAAATCAATGTATTTAGATCTACATTTAGAAAATATTTTCTTTATTATAGTAGCCGTTTTTTTTAATCGGTGTAAAGAATAACTGGTTGTTTACAAAAGAATTTTCATATTGGTAAAGGTGTCTGCAACTTTTGTGAAGCATCAAATCACTGGCATATTAACTATCATGTTTATGACTGCATAAATGTATTATTGCTTTTAAAAAAAGTCACATATTGTGCATTCCTATTATACACAATTTGTACTAAAGCGATCTAAAAAGTTCATATCAATAAGTTTTCTCTTTGCACCACCAGGTGGCAGTCTTTGTACTTTCATTTCGAGGGTGCAGATTGCATACGTTTTATTAATATGTATAACTTTATTTATTTTATTAATGACTATAACTTTATATATATAGTTTAATAATATGTACCATTTTCCCAAGTGTAAATAACTACTACTGTAAGAAAATATCAGAATTCGGAACATACTTTCTGTATTATCTTTGCTTGAACTAAGCCTGTTTATATGAATTGAACCTGCTCCCGATCAGGTTTGACCTAGCAGAACTTTTTGTTATGACAACAACTCTCGGATCAGCTTTGAAGAACGAAACGATCCTGGATCGTGTCAAAACGTCAATATCCAAATCCAGCTAACTGGGTAATCCACGTACGAAGAACGGACCCCTGGTGGCCAAAGAGCAGAGGAGGAACAAAGTTAGTCCACAACGTAGGATTTTCAAAATTTTCTCTTTACTGAAGAGAATGACAAAAAAGGAGAGACGATATCTCTCTACAGCCAGGGTTGAAAAATACAACAAAAATAGGAAAGCCGAGCTTCCTAAGACACATATAAATAAAATAGACACAAGGATCTCAGAACAATCAAATAAGAATATAGCAAGCAAATAAATCTTGAGAATAATTTAACTGGACAAGCCAGCTAGAGGTGGGGTTCAGGACTGAACACAGAGCAGGATACAAAGCAGCCTTATTGACCTTATTCTCCGCAGACGACCGGGCGCTGCCATTTGAATCTTTTTGGCACGAGACTTCCGGTCTCATTCACTTCCATTCATTTTTAGACATTAAAAACTGCTCGTTTCGTTGCTTGATGTTGCAAACTGATATGTCCATGTTGTATTATTCTACTTGGTCTGTATAGTCATGCAAACATTTGTTTGTAGAGCAAGTAGTTTGACCGTTTTTTGCCGTTTATTATTCCTTGTCATTTCTCCCATAGGCGACTGAAACGGAAGTTCTAAGACAATCGCGAAAACAGGCGCACTTCCGCATTTGAGAATAAGGTCAATATAGAGCAAAGGACAGGTGGTGGTGATTAGGCTGATTACAGGGAAGTTTAGAGGAACAAGAGTTACTACCGCCGTCTAATGTTGAGGAGTATAGGGCAATATTGCTGCACCCCCTGGTGGGTTGGAGGACATGATAAAGTGCTGAGATATTACAGTCAGTCTGTTTAGAATATACAAAGCCAAGCTGAAGGACAAATGTGACATTTACTTATGACATTCTGACCTATCCTAAACATTTGTTTACATCTTTTTAATATAAAGCAAAAACTACAGAACTCTCAAAAAGAAAAAAAAAGATAATTGCTGCTTAAAAACTACCTTTTTAAAATGAGCTGAAACAACACAATTCTTGTAATTTCTTTGGCCAATTTATTTGTTTTATGTTGAGTAAACATAAATTTGTAAACCATAGAGTTAATAATTAAGTTAATTAAGAGAGGAAAATGTTGACAGTGAAAGTACTCTTAGGTGTGTAAAGTTAATAGAAATATTTGTTAGAGTTTAACCTTTACTTTAGTTTGAAGATTAAGAAGATTTTCATGTAATGCTTTGAGTTTTGAGATTACTCCTTTTGCAGAAGCCCCCATGCTTTGGGTGTTGGCAGTGAAATTAGCAAAAACTGCAGTTTGTTGCTTTGTTCAGTGAACCATAACTGTCCTAAAATTAGTTCTGAGATCGGTCTCAATCAACTGTAAATGTAACTGATGAAATAATGGCTCCTTTAAAAACTTGGAAAACTTCAAATAAAACTAAGAGATTTCAAAATGTACAACAGACATAAATGATATTATCAGACCTTTGAGTTTAAGTTAAATAAAAATAAAAATTATTTAAACTATTTGATAAAATCATGTTGGACCAACTCAAATTCGTTTAATTGTGTAAATAGTTTTTTTTTTTTAGTTGGTGCTAAACAAATCAATTGGATGGAAATCCTGCCCTCAATTAAACTGAGATCATCCAATGATTTATTTTTTTTGAGTGTGTAAACATTTCCTATTTTTTGTGGATATCAAATTATATATTAGTTAAAACGTGACTAAAAAACTCTGACTAAAACGTGACTAAAAAGACCAGCAGACATGAAATGTCATTCTGTTTTAATACTTATTTGTAATGCCAATGCATACACTCTTTTAATTCTCTCAAGGTAAGTTATTACAGACTGCTACAAAGAAATCTGTCTTTTTATACTGTATGGGGGGTCAGTGGGTCTGTAAAGGTCGAAAACTCCCCACCTTACAGAGTTATAGCATAATGCTGACATTGCGGAGCATATTCAATAAACATTACCACCAACCTTTTCTTGCAAGTCAGCAGAAATCCTACGCATCCTCTGTGTAATCCAAAATAGACTTAAGAGCCCCTCACTCAGAGGATATCAGATCAGATAAGAAGACTTCCTTTATATTACCAAATCATGCAAGTGGATTACAGCTGGGGAAAATATAAATCAATCAAACTTTTTTTTTCTATTATTTTAAATTCTATATTATTTATTTTAGAAAATCAAAGAAGAAAGGATGTTCTGCTTTAATGTCATGCCTAAAATAATGACTTATTTATATAATTATAATTTCCCTGTACTGTAACTTGGCATTTACATACACACTGTTTCTTTCTGTTTAAATATGCATTTTAATTACATTGTAGAACATACATCTGCTCTGAAAATGATCATGTATACATTTTAACTCTACAGTGTAATAAAGTGACTTTACTGACATTTTTAGTAGTTTGAAACATTCATTCATCCATTTGGTCACACTTGATTTTGGTGGTCTGTTTGTTGATTTAGGAGACATTGCATCTACATGCCAACAAATTCTCATTAGATTATAAGTAGACTGATAGGTTGTGGTTAGGGTTGGGGTTAGGGTTGTATCAACAAATATTAAGCAGACAGTCGACTGATACTTAAATGGACCATCAAAATAAAGTGTTACCATTCATTTTCTTTTCGGCCTATTCCCTTTATTAATCAGGGGTCGCCACAGTGGAATGAACCGCCAGCTTATCCAGCATATGTTTTACGCCACAACCCAACACTGAGAAACACCCATACACTCTTGCATTCACCCACATACACTACGGCCAATTTAGCTTATACAATTCACCTATAGCGCTTGTCTTTGGACTGTGGGGGAAACCGGAGCACCCATGAGGAAACCCATGCAAACACAGGGAGAACATGCAAACTCCACAAAGAAATGCCAACTGACCCAGCCAGGGCTCGAACTAGTGACTTGCTGTGAGGAGATTGTGCTACCCACTGCACCACCGTGAAGCCAGTTTGAAACATATAAGAAATAATGTAAATAGAAAGTGTTCCATATTATAACCTTAACTTATTATCTGTTTTTGTATTGCAATTGAAAATACTGTACCAACTACATCACAAAGAACTAAACTGTCTAAAAGTTACACTTTTTAAAATCAAAGGTGGTTAGCAAAGATCCTATAATGCAATTGAAAAGAGAAATTCAAGTCAAAATGCTTGTGAATCACAAGGATGTTTTTGTTATGCTAGTAGGTGACTAGTAGTGACAAATACATTAAAATTCTTACAAACTGGAAACTAATTTATCGAAGCATAAAATACATTCAGATTGCCAAGAGTTTGTGTTTCATACTGCTTTGCTCTAAAACTTCTGAAAATTATTAATTTATAATAGTAACAAATTGTGCAAAAAAATGCTGGGTTTCACACAATTGATTTGTCAACTCGAAGCAATTAAGTTCACTTTATTATTATTATTAATATTATTATTAATATTATTATTATTATTATTATTATTATTATTATTATTATTATTATTTTTAGTAGTAGTAGTAGTAGTAGTAGTTGTTGTTGTCACGCTGGTAGACAAGGAAGACAAAGATGGTTATCGTTACTTTATATTCTTCAAGTAAACACCATTTAAGTGTAAGCACTTCCCTTGATCAATGTGAAGGATCCAACGGTTTATAAGGAACATCTATGGGTGAGTATACAGACACACAGTTCATCAGATAAATGGCAGATCTTCTAGTAAATACCATATAAGAATATTTACTTCCCTTGATCAGTGTAAAGGATCCGAAAGCACATAAGGAACATCCATGGAAGAAGAGGAGAGGACAAAGGAGCGAAGGTGAGAACAACCATCCTACTTCAATACTGGCCAATGACTGAGAGGAGAAGGTCATAGATATATACACTAGATATTGCATAGGGACCCTGAGCATGCGTCAATAGCGCCGCCATATTGGTACAGTGCTCCCAGGACAAGTGTCATTCAATCGCACTAGTCAAGACAGTGTTATTATGTGAAGATGTGGGACTTTAGCGCTGTCTACGGGTGTAGTACCGAGCAAACAAAGAAAACAAAGCACAAAGCCAGAACATTTCATAGGTAATATTAAGTTTTTTTTTGTTTTTGTATGTTTTGAAATTTTGTGCTAATCAGGTAACTTTATTGATGATACCAGTCACTAACTGCATTCACCATACGGCAAAGCAGCTCCAACTCGCACTAAACACTCGGCTTATGCTAGTTTTGTTGAATAAAATCAGCAAACAATGCAAAAGAAATATGACAACGAGATGCTTATCTGCCAGAAACTTGTATTATTGTCGGCTAACGTTAGTGAAAGAGTCGTTCGGGGGCTTTTTTTACAAACGAATCTCTCCCTCCGTCATTATGAGAAGTGAAAGCAGGAGAGGAGGCGTGTTTCAGGACATGATTAGATCAAATTTAACAGAGAGGGTGAACAGTACATTTCTGTACACACAAACACAAGCTTTTTGTCAGGAATGCCCGTGCGGTCACTGATCCATCAATGTAGAAAAGTGATGTAAAATTATAATTTTCGTAATTAGAAAACAAAATTACATACTAACATTCAGGAAAACCCCCGATCATAGATATATTTGTATATGTGTAAATCTCTGGCTTTGGATGGCCACAGTCCTCCACTGTACCTTGGTCCCCCATTCATTTCAAAGGAGCGCTACCCTGTAGCAAGATGGCGGCAATATTGATGCATTCCGTCCAAAAGGCAACAATAGGCCAGGCGACATCTAATGTATATATCTATGGGAGACGGTAGTGTCCTTTGATGATGGGGAACAGGTGCAAGTGATTAGAAGGCCAGGTCAGTAAGGGTTCACGGGATTGGATGGAGGTGGTTTGTGAGGGAGAGATGGATTGGGTGAGCAGGAACGAGCCGAGGACAGTAGTAGTATTCATTTTTGGTTTTGGTTTTGGGGTGGAACATTTTACAAGACTCCTTTAAAAACCATCAAATTTGAATGTGAATGATTTAACCACTAAACTGACAAAAGGCAAAATAGTTATGATTTTTTGCGAAATTAGGCTGGTTTGTCACTTGTGGTTTCTTGATCTGAATCGGTGCAAATAGATTAAGCGCAAATGCGATGCAAATTAAATTAAAAACAGTTAACTCTGAAGATCAGAAAATGGTGATCTCATGAAAGAAATTTTGAAGAGTCACATACTGTAAAAATATTTGCTATTTATACACTCAAAAAATGGCATTTGCTGTTTGTTCAAATAACTTATTTACATTAAGCCAGTGGTTCTCAAACTTTTTTCATCAAGTACCACCTCAGAAAAAAATTGTCTCTCTAAGTACCACCATAAGGACAAGGCAGAAAAAATCCTATTATTATTGTCAGCCACGTTAAACATTATAAATAGTTTGAACATTAACACTGTACTGTACTTATTGGTAGAAAAACATAAATAAAAAGTCAACGTTTGAAAATGAGCTTTAAAAAAATTCATTTAAAATAGTAGGCTACTGATCTTAAAGTAAAAAGAAAACTGCTGTACTTAATAAATATAGCTGGACCTTATAAATATAGGCTATATGTCATCATATTCATTTATTAACAATTTTTGATAAATTTTGAAATATGTGTTGCAGGTATACATGACATTTTAGCCTATATCTTGAAACTTAAATTAACTTACTGTGCATCCTTCACAGTCAGAAAAGTAAGTGATTATGTGCATACATACACTGCTTGACCTATTCATACGTGATTTATCCATTTATGTGTGTGGAATTTCTGTGATTCTCATCTTAACTGGATTGTGGAGTTTGTGTTGACCACACACAGAGACTAAGGCCCAATACCAGTTGTATTTTTGTACCCCTACCCCTTCCCCTTCCCCTTAGGCCTTGCAACGGAGGGTTAAGGGGAAGGGCTTCAAAATTTACCCCTAAGAATTGGGACAGCTCTACAGCACCTGCACACATCATCATACGTCCTCGCAATCTCTTGCTTCATATGAGATCAGATGATGGCAACTGCTGTAGTGATTCCAGTTGTGTTATTTTTTGGTATTTATCTTCAGGAAATCACTGAAGCCATTTTTTTTGTTATCATAACGATCTAATGTGGCAATAAGACTGTAACTGTTCTGTGTATTTACACAGTGTTTATATTCATCGATGTAAACACACAAAAACAACATTAACATTATAGCAGACACTGTAAAAAGCTCTTCCCAGCCACTAGACTTTTCTGACAGGGTATTCCAGTGTCATCGACTGTCAGAATGTTGTGGGACTGCGTACAGAAGTTATTATTAGGGATTATAGATTATGAAATTTAGCGATTTTTATTTTAGCGGTTTTATTAAAAAACATGACGCTAAAACGTGAACACGGTTATGAATATATTAAAACATGTGTTTGTAATCAGTGGACCTCCTTACTTCCGGGTGCAGTAGGTAATGCTGTCGCCTCACAGCAAGAAGCTCGCTGGTTCAAGCCTCGGCTGGGTCAGTTGGCATTTCCGTGTGGAGTTTGCATGTTCTCCCTGCGTTTGCATGGGTTTTCTTCAGGTGCTCCAGTTTCCCCCACAGTCCAAAGACATATGGTACAGGTGAATTGGGTAGGCTAAATTGTCTGTAGTGAGTGTGAATGAGTGTGTATGGATGTTTCCCAGAGATGGGTTGCAGCTGCTGCATAAAACATATGCTGGATAAGTTGGCGGTTTATTCCACTGTGGCGACCCCAGATTAATAAAGTGACTAAAAAAGAGAAAATTAATGAATGAATTAAGTCAACTTAATTCCTTTATGTTGTCTCAACTCAAATCAGTTGTGTTAAAAAATTGTTATAGTGTAATGAATCCACAACACCAATGATGACGCTGTAATGGTCTGAGTGGGGATCGAACCCGGGTCTACGGTGTGGTTAGCAGTAGTTCTTACTACATGAGCCAAGTCACCAACTTGGGTCTGTTCTTAATGATCTAAGATGATTTGGCAGATCCTGGATCTTTTAATCTTGATTACTGATCTCTCGCTAATTTGGTTCTTCAAACAAGTTCGCAAATCAGATTAAAATGTCTGGATGAACTGATCTGAGATCGCTGCGTGTGTTGTGAAGGACAGATCTATCGATTCTCGAAATCATGATCAGCAATGCAACGATTGGCTGACGGCACAGCAGCGTAATAACATCATCTGATTAATATTCAATTATCCATGTTAGCTGAATTACCTCAAATTAGCAGTAAACGGCTTGTTAAATATGACACGCAATAACCTTCCACATTTGTTGTGAGCTGCAGGCTTTACACTTTCATGTGTCAAGAGTATTCATCATGTATTTCAATGCAAATCAATGTATTTAGATCTACATTTAGAAAATATTTTCTTTATTATAGTAGCCGTTTTTTTAATCGGTGTAAAGAATAACTGGTTGTTTACAAAAGAATTTTCATATTGGTAAAGGTGTCTGCAACTTTTGTGAAGCATCAAATCACTGGCATATTAACTATCATGTTTATGACTGCATAAATGTATTATTGCTTTTAAAAAAAAGTCACATATTGTGCATTCCTATTATACACAATTTGTACTAAAGCGATGTAAAAAGTTCATATCAATAAGTTTTCTCTTTGCACCACCAGGTGGCAGTCTTTGTACTTTCATTTCGAGGGTGCAGATTGCATACGTTTTATTAATATGTATAACTTTATTTATTTTATTAATGACTATAACTTTATATATATAGTTTAATAATATGTACCATTTTCCCAAGTGTAAATAACTACTACTGTAAGAAAATATCAGAATTCGGAACATACTTTTTGTATTATCTTTGCTTGAACTAGCCTGTTTATATGAATTGAACCTGCTCCCGATCAGGTTTGACCTAGCAGAACTGTTGCTATGACAACAACTCTTGGATCAGCTTTGAAGAACGAAACGATCCTGGATGGTGTCAAATCGTCAATATCCAAATCCAGTTAACTGGGTAATCCACGTATGAAGAACGGACCCCTGGTGGCCAAAGAGCAGAGGAGGAACAAAGTTAGTCCACAACGTAGGATTTTCAAAATTTTCTCTTTACTGAAGAGAATGACAAAAAAGGAGTGACGATATCTCTCTACAGCCAGGGTTGAAAAGTACAACAAAAATAGGAAAGCCGAGCTTCCTAAGACACATATAAATAAAATAGACACAAGGATCTCAGAACAATCAAATAAGAATATAGCAAGCAAATAAATCTTGAGAATAATTTAACTGGACAAGCCAGCTAGAGGTGGGGTTCAGGACTGTCACAGAGCAGGATACAAAGCAGCCTTATATAGAGCAAAGGACAGGTGGTGGTGATTAAGCTGATTACAGGGAAGTTTAGAGGAACAAGAGTTACTACCGCCGTCTAATGTTGAGGAGTATAGGGCAATATTGCTGCACCCCCTGGTGGGTTGGAGGACATGATAAAGTGCTGAGATATTACAGTCAGTCTGTTTAGAATATACAAAGCCAAGCTGAAGGACAAATGTGACATTTACTTTTGACATTCTGACCTATCCTGAACATTTGTTTACATCTTTTCAATATAAAGCAAAAACTACAGAACTCTCAAAAAGAAAAAAAAAGATTATTGCTGCTTAAAAACTACCTTTTAAAATGAGCTGAAACCACACAATTCTTGTAATTTCTTTGGCCAATTTATTTTTTTTTATGTTGAGTCAACATAAATTTGTAAACCATAGAGTAAATAATTAAGTTAATTAAGAGAGGAAAATGTTGACAGTGAAAGTACTCTTAGGTGTGTAAAGTTAATAGAAATATTTGTTAGAGTTTAACCTTTACTTTAGTTTGAAGATTAAGAAGATTTTCATGTAATGCTTTGAGTTGTGAGATTACTCCTTTTGCAAAAGCCCCCATGCTTTGGGTGTTGGCAGCAAAATTAGCAAAAACTGCAGTTTGTTGCTTTGTTCAGTGAGCCATAACTGTCCTAAAATTAGTTCTGAGATCGATCTCAAACAACTGTAAATGTAACTGATGAAATAATGGCTCCTTTAGAAAACTTGGAAAACTTCAAATAAAACTAAGAGATTTCAAAATGTACAACAGACATAAATGATATTATCAGACCTTTGAGTTTAAGTTAAATAAAAATAAAAATTATTTAATCTATTTGATAAAATCATGTTGGACCAACTCAAATCCGTTTAATTGTGTAAATAGTTTTTTTTTTAGTTGGTGCTAAACAAATCAATTGGATGGAAATCCTGCCCTCAATTAAACTGAGCTCATCCAATGATTTATTTTTTTTGAGTGTGTAAACATTTCATATTTTTTTGTGGATATCAAATTATATATTAGTTAAAACGTGACTAAAAAACTCTGACTAAAACGTGACTAAAAAGACCAGCAGACATGAAATGTCATTCTGTTTTAATACTTATTTGTAATGCCAATGCACACACTCTTTTAATGCTCTCAAGGTAAGTTATTACAGACTGCTACAAAGAAATCTGTCGTTTTATACTGTATGGGGGGTCAGTGGGTCTGTAAAGGTTGAAAACTCCCCACCTTACAGAGTTATAGCATGATGCTGACATTGCGGAGCATATTCAATAAACATTACCACCAACCTTTTCTTGCAAGTCAGCAGACATCCTACGCATCCTCTGTGTAATCCAAAATAGACTTAAGAGCCCCTCACTCAGAGGATATCAGATCAGATAAGAAGACTTCCTTTATATTACCAAATCATGCAAGTGGATTACAGCTGGGGAAAATATAAATCAATCAAACTTTTTTTTTTCTATTATTTTAAATTCTATATTATTTATTTTAGAAAATCAAAGAAGAAAGGATGTTCTGCTTTAATGTCATGCCTAAAATAATGACTTATTTATATAATTATAATTTCCCTGTACTGTAACTTGGCATTTACATACACACTGTTTCTTTCTGTTTAAATATGCATTTTAATTACATTGTAGAACATACATCTGCTCTGAAAATGATCATGTAGACATTTTAACTCTACAGTGTAATAAAGTGACTTAACTGACATTTTTAGTAGTTTGAAACATTCATTCATCCATTTGGTCACACTTTATTTTGATGGTCTGTTGGTTGATTTAGGAGACATTGCATCTACATGCCAACAAATTCTCATTAGATTATAAGTAGACTGATAGGTTGTGGTTAGGGTTGGGGTTAGGGTTGTATCAACAAATATTAAGCAGACAGTCGACTGATACTTAAATGGACCATCAAAATAAAGTGTTACTGTACCATTCATTTTCTTTTCGGCCTATTCCCTTTATTAATCAGGGGTCGCCACAGTGGAATGAACCGCCAGCTTATCCAGCATATGTTTTACGCCACAACCCAACACTGAGAAACACCCATACACTCTTGCATTCACCCACATACACTACGGCCAATTTAGCTTATACAATTCACCTATAGCGCTTGTCTTTGGACTGTGGGGGAAACCGGAGCAACCATGAGGAAACCCATGCAAACACAGGGAGAACATGCAAACTCCACAAAGAAATGCCAACTGACCCAGCCAGGGCTCGAACTAGTGACTTGCTGTGAGGAGATTGTGCTACCCACTGCACCACCGTGAAGCCAGTTTGAAACATATAAGAAACAATGTAAATAGAAAGTGTTCCATATTATAACCTTAACTTATAATCTGTTTTTGTATTGCAATTGAAAATACTGTACCAACTACATCACAAAGAACTAAACTGTCTAAAAGTTACACTTTTTAAAATCAAAGGTGGTTAGCAAAGATCCTATAATGCAATTGAAAAGAGAAATTCAAGTCAAAATGCTTGTGAATCACAAGGATGTTTTTGTTATGCTAGTAGGAGACTAGTAGTGACAAATACATTAAAATTCTTAGAAACTGGAAACTAATTTATCGAAGCATAAAATACATTCAGATTGCCAAGAGTTTGTGTTTTTATACTGCTTTGCTCTAAAACTTCTGAAAATTATTAATTTATAATAGTAACAAATTGTGCGAAAAAATGCTAGGTTCCACACAATTGATTTGTCAACTTGAAGCAATTAAGTTCACTTTATTATTATTATTATTATTATTATTATTATTATTATTATTATTATTATTATTTTTAGTAGTAGTAGTAGTAGTAGTAGTTGTTGTTGTCACGCTGGTAGACAAGGAAGACAAAGATGGTTATCGTTACTTTATATTCTTCAAGTAAACACCATTTAAGTGTAAGCACTTACCTTGATCAATGTGAAGGATCCAACGGGTTATAAGGAACATCTGTGGGTGAGTATACAGACACACAGTTCATCAGATAAATGGCAGATCTTCTAGTAAATACCATATAAGAATATTCACTTCCCTTGATCAGTGTAAAGGATCTGAAAGCACATAAGGAACATCCATGGAAGAAGAGGAGAGGACAAAGGAGCGAAGGTGAGAACAACCATCCTACTTCAATACTGGCCAATGACTGAGAGGAGAAGGTCATAGATATATACACTAGATATTGCATAGGGACCCTGAGCATGCGTCAATAGCGCCGCCATATTGGTACAGTGCTCCCAGGACAAGTGTCATTCAATCGCACTAGTCAAGATAGTGTTATTATGTGAAGATGTGGAACTTTAGCGCTGTCTACGGGTGTAGTAACGAGCAAACAAAGAAAACAAAGCACAAAGCCAGAACATTTCATAGGTAATATTAAGTTTTTTTCTGTTTTTGTATGTTTTGAAATTTTGTGCTAATCAGGTAACGTTATTGATGATACCAGTCACTAACTGCATTCACCATACGGCAAAGCAGCTCCAACTCGCACTAAACACTCGGCTTATGCTAGTTTTGTTGAATAAAATCAGCAAACAATGCAAAAGAAATATGACAACGAGATGTTTATCTGCCAGAAACTTGTATTATTGTCGGCTAACGTTAGTGAAAGAGTCGTTCGGGGGCTTTTTTTACAAACGAATCTCTCCCTCCGTCAGTATGAGAAGTGAAAGCAGGAGAGGAGCTGTGTTTCAGGACATGATTAGATCAAATTTAACAGAGAGGGTGAACAGTACATTTCTGTACACACAAACACAAGCTTTTTGTCAGGAATGCCCGTGCGGTCACTGATCCATCAATGTAGAAAAGTGATGTAAAATTATAATTTTCGTAATTAGAAAACAAAATTACATACTAACATTCAGGAAAACCCCCGATCATAGATATATTTGTATATGTGTAAATCTCTGGCTTTGGATGGCCACAGTCCTCCACTGTACCTTGGTCCCCCATTCATTTCAAAGGAGCGCTACCCTGTAGCAAGATGGCGGCAATATTGATGCATTCCGTCCAAAAGGCAACAATAGGCCAGGCGACATCTAATGTATATATCTATGGGAGACGGTAGTGTCCTTTGATGATGGGGAACAGGTGCAAGTGATTAGAAGGCCAGGTCAGTAAGGGTTCACGGGATTGGATGGAGGTGGTTTGTGAGGGAGAGATGGATTGGGTGAGCAGGAACGAGCCGAGGACAGTAGTAGTATTCATTCATTCATTTTTCTTTGACTTAGCCCCTTTAATCATCAGGGGTTGCCACAGCGGAATGAACTGGCAACTTATTCAGCATATTTTTTACGCAGCAGATGCCCTTCCAGCTGCAATCCAGCACTGGGAGACACCCATAACCACTCATTCACACGCACACACACACACACTCATACACTGCTGCCAATTTAGCTAATTCAATTCACCTATAGCGCATGTCTTTGGACTGTGGGGGAAACCAGAGCATCTTGAGGAAACCCACGCCAAGAGGAGAGGATAAAGGAGCGAAGGTGAGAACAACCATCCGACTTCAATACCAGCCGATGATTGAGAGGAGAAGGTGAGCTTAAATGTGTGGTGACAGTGCTAACCACTGAGCCACCGTGTCACCCTTTATTATTATTGTTATTATATGTTATTTTTTTATTATTATTTTTCATTTAAGTTGACAGAATATAAAACAATTTAGTTGTCCACCAAAAACACTCGAGAATTGTATTCTTTCAGCTCATTTTAAAAAAGTAGTTTGAACAAACAACAAATGTAATTTTTTTTGGGTGTGTATTAGAAAAATACCATACCATGTAATGTTTTGTGATAGGAAAGCTGAATTTTCAGCATCATTACTCCAGTGTTACACAAAATTTTGTGGAAATTTGTGATTTGTTTGTAATAGAATTTACTGCGGCATGATTTTAGATCCTAAACGTGGAAACAAAATGTGAATATTTTTAAATGTACATGTCACACAGATCAATATTTGAATGGATATTGTTATATTTGAGCAGCACTAAAGCTTTTAAGCCAAGAACCAAAAGAGCAAGACTATGTGTCACACTCTTATGCTGACGAGATAAAGAGAGAGAGAAAGATCCATTTCTCATTGTTTGGCTGATGGCCATTTCAGAGTATGTGACATTAAGAGAAATGAAAGGCCAAAATACTGTCACATACAAATGTCTTTTTTTTTTTTTTTGCCTCGGTGCTGATTCAATTACATTTCTTTCATTCTCACAGTCATTTTGATCTTCAATGCACCTCCATTTCAGTCTCTATCTGGCCCTTAGAATGACACAGTATTTAAATAATCAAATGCTGTTACGTTTCCAAGCTTCTATTTGAATGTACGACATCACTATCACATCGTTATACTTTTAATTTTTCATCTTCTAGTTTTCATGTCATTACCTGATAGGCTTTATTGTCCCATTTACAAGCACACAGGCCGTCATTATTTGCATGCTTGTCTATTCTAAACAGGTGCAAAGATGCCATATGCTTCCATAGAAAGAAGAAACAAGCATGGGCTAATTTCTTATTGTGCACAGCATAAATGTGTTTTGAGCTGTGGGATTAATGTTCTTTCAAGCCATCAATAAAACTGCAATGTTTAGAAAGCGCCATTTTAGAGCACCTGATGACAAGTGAAGTGCAAACTGTGAATGATACAGTTTAGTTGAAGTTGGGAAATCAGCTGAAGTGGGTTTGGGAGACCAATGCTTGGCAGGTTGACGTGTGCAGCAGCAGCAGCAGCAGCAGGTGTTGAACCGCTTGCAGAGCACATGTTGCCCCTACAGCAGTGGTTCCCAATTCCGGTCCTCGCAACCCCCTGCTCTGCATATTTTGTAAGGCTGCATCCCAAACTCAGTAGGTGCTACATTTGGATTTACTACATGACCGTAAGAAAAGTATGTTCTATATGGTATGAATGTGAGTAGTATGATTGGAACTCGGAAATACTACATCAGCCATTAGTCATTATAACATGACCAACCTGTGTCAGTTTCGTTCATTCACTCCCATTCATAAATTATCTCCTGTGGCATTATGGGATAGCATAGAGTCTATTGTTACATAGAGTACTGTTTTTTGAATTCTATGACCTCGGCTTGCTGGCTGGCTGGCTGGCTGGCTGGCTGGCTGGTTGGTTAGTTGGTTGGTTGGTTGGTTGGTTGGTTGGTTGGTTGGTTGATTGGTTGGTTGGTTGGTTGGTTGGTTGGTTGGTTGGTTGGTTGGTTGGTGGGCTGGTTGGTTGGTTGGTGGGCTGGTTGGTTGGTTGGTTGGTGGGCTGGTTGGTTGGTTGGTTGGTTGGTTGGTTGGTTGGTTGGTTGGTTGGTTGGTTGGTTGGTTGGTTGGTTGGTTGGTTGGTTGGTTGGTTGGTTGGTTGGTTGGTTGGTAAGTTGGTTGGTTGGTTAGTTGGTTGGTCAGTTGGTCGGTTGGTTGGTTGACTTTTGGACACAAAATTGCATTCCTGTGTTATGATGAGGTAATGCAGTAAATGCTATGTATGATATAGTTTATGCTTTATTGACGTTGTTTGATGGTTGAAACATTGATTTAGCATTTATATTTATATAATTTTACTTTGTGTAGACTCTCCATCACTAACTCCATCCTGATGATTTGATCAATTTGATTGGATGATAATTAGTTTTTTTTTATAATATACTATTACATTATAGGCGACCACTAATTGGGGTATTTGTGAATGATAGAAGACAACTACTTGTGCTAAGCAATGGGGAGTTTAGGAAAAGTGATAAGGGACAAAGCATTGTATTTATTACATAATATTTTGGAGTACTGCTTTAATTTTCTTATAATATTCATCAAATCATCTCCTCTTTGATTGATTTGTCTAAAATGGTTAGTTTAAGAAACTGGTCTCTCTGAACTCCCCCTTTCTAAGAGCCTACTCTGCTCTGATTGGTCAAGTGGACAAGTCTGATTGGCCTACTGCAAAAAATGACAGAAGCCAAACACCAATTACCATATCTGAATTCAGATGTGTACTATATTTTGATCTGATTTTAGTGTATGCGTTTGACCCGGAGTTCTCCTGTTTTAGAAAGACATTCCAAATATGGAAATATGAAAAAAAAAAAAAAAAAGTGGATATCTTTGACCCTTAAAACAGGTTAGCCTGAGTCAAAATAGATATTTGTGAACAGTCAGTAAAGACCATAAACTGGTAAATTTGTACAATTTTTACAAACCTACATTTGTGTTGGAATTACTGTAAATTTGTGTATGGAAATCCTGAATTACTTATTTCAAGCAGATCAGAATTACTTTGTTTTGGGATACAGTGACTGTTTCGATAACTGTTTCAATGTGCACCTCAATCTTTGAATCTCATTTTATTACATTCACAAACCGCTTCATCACACATTACTTGAAAAGCAGAATAAAAACACACAATAGGGGCATTTTAAAAAAGATTTTTGTGTGCCTAGATTGTTATTACTCTCAGAGGACCTGAAAGGCCTGTTGAGTGAACAAAAATGACCTGTAGTTCATTCAGAAATCTTAAGGCAGAAATAAATTAATTGTGTTTTTCTCTTTTTTCCCCCAGACCTTTTCCACTTTCTATTCCTTGACATCAGGCAGAGCCACTTCAACCTCCTTCAAGCACTTCCACATGTTTTTTGGGAGTAACATCCAGCTGTTATGATGAAGTGACGAGATTGAAATCCCCTGAAATTTGTGTGCAAGAACTCCTGCGGCAGGTAATGTGACTGCACATCCCATGTGCTTACATAGTAGTAATATGTCCTAGATGACACCTGCTGTTTTCCACAAAATCTACCCATAATTTTATTTTACTACTTCTCCTACTATACTATCTTTTAGAATCCACAAAATGAAATCCATCAAGCCTGAGAATACTGTACAGTATATGTTTTACCCATTTTTTCAGTTAAACAAATAAATTAAGTGAATGAATTAAAGAAGATTATTTTATTTTGTTTTAAAGCCAACACTGCATAAAATGTTAAGATTAATTCCAGAAAATCTATCTGAATTGTTTTGTTGTAGTGTTTTTCACTTGTTTTGAATACAAAAAAAGTTTAAAACAACTAAAAAATAAAAACTGTCAGTGCATTAAAAGAAATACATTTACGTTTGCAGCGCAGTATTACCATTTATTCATTCAATTTTCTTGTCGGCTTAGTCCCCTTATTAATAAGGGGGTTGCCACAGCAGAATGAACCGCCAACTTATCCAGCAAGTTTTTTTTTTTTACGCAGCCGATGCCCTTCCAGCCGCAACCTATCTCTGGGAAACATCCACACACACATT